>NC_091199.1:32208476-32213476 GCF_040958095.1 Procambarus clarkii
ATATATATATATATATATATATATATATATATATATGTCGGCCTACTATGCAAGGCCTGATTTGCCTAATAGGCCAAGTAATTTTCTTTATTTTCAAAAAAGAAATCCAATTAATTTATTTGAATTATTATTATTATATTATATTACGAACATAAATTATTGACTTAATTGTGTTAGTTTAGGTTAGGTTAAGATAGGTTATGTTAAGATAGGTTAGGTATGGTTGGTTAGGTCATATATCTATTTTAAAAAATTAACTCATACATAATGAAATTGAGAGCTTTATCCTTTCATAAGAAAATTTTGTTTGAAAAATATATAAATTCAGGAAAACTTGCCTTATTAGGCAAATCGGGCCTTGCATAGTACTAGGTACAACATATATATATATATATGTATTTATATAGGGGGGTACCACCTCTGGTGCAATTATAGGGACCCGCAGCCTCAGAGAAGGGAACACAGAGCATTCAGGGAAAAACTTGCCATTTAACTCTGAATACGTAAGAGTGTTCGTTTCTCCTACCACCCCCTTTTTTATGGTGTACACTTTATTATGCAAGGTTATACAGTTTCATATCTGATTTTATACAAAAAATTAACATTAAGAGGACACAAAAAAAGTTCGCTTCCTAGAGGCTGTAGATTTCCTCGAACTCCTCCGACGCCGGGCAGGAACCGAGGATGCAATGAGCATTCCCTTTCTGGATCGCGACACTGAAGCGCTGAAAGAGAAAACTTGCTGCTCTAGGGTCACTTGTGGTGTCAATGAGCTTGGAACCAAGATCCTTAAGAAACTTTCTTGCACTCTTTCCCCATGGGCCTAGGGTCTCAGACCCTATTGGAACGAAGTTGTACCCATGATCTAATTGCCTGTACTTGGCTGACTTGTCTCTTTCTCTGCGTGTCGCCGCGGCTCCTGCTGTGTGGGCAGAGAGGTTGATGTATGTGGTTGCCAGGGTGGATACACAAGTATAGTCACATGCCAACTGTCTGCCACCCTTCCACGGTCGCAGTGTGATTCCGTCTGGTCGGCCGGCAAAGCTAACAGAGTCACGGTTCAGTAGGTTGCGGGGCTCTCTCTCCGCTGGACACTGAGCAGAGGCAAGGCTTCTTTTAATGATGTCATTGACTTCGTCGTGTTTAGTGTGCCAACCACCAGATTTTCCACAGTGCAGGCCATGCAATCCATATTCGTCTGCATCTGCCTTGCTGCAAATACACCTGTGAACAGTGTAGAGCGACTGCAATACGGAGCTCCTGCGGATCAAGACGTGTGCCTGTCGCAGACATAGGGACTGCCAAAAGGAAGTCACCTGCATGGGGAGCCTGCACAGCTGTGTGGCGTGCACGATCACTGGGGGTTGTTGCTGCCTCCAGCAAAGCTGTGGCTTCTTTGTCTACAATGGGGCTGTCCCAGCTGGATTGTTTCTTGGCTTTCGGCATGGCTGGTCTGAGTGCTGGGTCTGCCATGGCACCCCATTTCGTGTCGCATTCCGTGTAGTGGGGGTCCTGTGTCCCCGCTACGTCACTCAGGGTGTCAGGTAGAATTTCCTTAACCAGGTCATCTGATGCTGAGGAGGAAGACAGGAAGGCTGGGACAGGAATTTGGGTAGCAGTGCGAACACCCAAGCCACCGAGCCTAACAGGAAGAGTGGCTTGTTTCCACTGGCATTCGTTGAGGGAGAGGTTAACAACTTTTTCCAGCATGGTCTTCAGTAAAAGGTCATACTCTTCAAGCTTTCGGCTGTCGTAAGATGGGGCGCACCTCAGAAAGTAGGTTAGCCTCGGAAGGGATAGGCATACTTCATAGGGATAGAGACTACTTCACACTTGGAAGTGTTCAGGAAAAGACCCAGGCTTACTTCTTGCTCCCTTATTTTCCTGATATCTGCCAAGAGATGGTCTACGGTGCCAGCTCTAGTGCTATCATCCAAATATATATATATATATATATATATATATATATATATATATATATATATATATATATATATATATATATATATATGTATATATGTATATATATATGTATATATATATGTATATATATATATATATATATATATATATATATATATATATATATATATATATATATATATATATATATATATATATATATATATATATATATATATATATATGTCGTACCTAGTAGCCAGAACGCACTTCTCAGCCTACTATGCAAGGCCCGATTTGCCTAATAAGCCAACTTTTCATGAATTAATTGTTTTTCGACTACCTAACCTACCTAACCTTACCTAACCTAACTTTTTCGGCTACCAAACCTAACCTAACCTATAAAGATAGGTTAGGTTAGGTTAGGTAGGGTTGGTTAGGTTCGGTCATATATCTACGTTAATTTTAACTCCAATAAAAAAAAATTGACCTCATACATAATGAAATGGGTAGCTTTATCATTTCATAAGAAAAAAATTAGAGAAAATATATTAATTCAGGAAAACTTGGCTTATTAGGCAAATCGGTCCTTGCATAGTAGGCTGAGAAGTGCGTTCTGGCTACTAGGTACGACATATATATATAAATAAATATATAAATATATATATATATGTCGTACCTAGTAGCCAGAACTCACTTCTCAGCCTACTATTCAAGGCCCGATTTGCCTAATAAGCCAAGTTTTCCTGAATTAATATATTTACTATAATTTTTTTCTTATGAAATGATAAAGCAACCCTTTTCTCTATGTATGAGGTCAATTTTTTTTTATTGGAGTTTAAATTAACGTAGATATATGACCGAACCTAACCAACCCTACCTAACCTAACCTAACCTATATTTATAGGTAAGGTTAGGTTAGGTAGCCAAAAAAAGCTAGGTTAGGTTAGGTTAGGTTGGTTAGGTAGACGAAAAAACATTAATTCATGAAAACTTGGCTTATTAGGCAAATCGGGCCTTGAATAGTAGGCTGAGAAGTGCGTTCTGGCTATTAGGTACGACATATATATATATATATATATATATATATATATATATATATATATATATATATATATATATATATATATATATATATATATATATATATATATATATTTATATATGTCGTACCTAGTAGCCAGAACTCACTTCTCAGCCTACTATTCAAGGCCCGATTTGCATAATAAGCCAAGTTTTCCTGAATTAATATATTTACTATAATTTTTTTCTTATGAAATGATAAAGCTACCCTTTTCTCTATGTATGAGGTCAATTTTTTTTTATTGGAGTTAAAATTAACGTAGATATATGACCGAACCTAACCAACCCTACCTAACCTAACCTAACCTATATTTATAGGTAAGGTTAGGTTAGGTAGCCAAAAAAAGCTAGGTTAGGTTAGGTTAGGTAGGTTAGGTAGACGAAAAAACATTAATTCATGAAAACTTGGCTTATTAGGCAAATCGGGCCTTGAATAGTAGGCTGAGAAGTGCGTTCTGGCTATTAGGTACGACATATATATATATATATATATGTCGTACCTAATAGCCAGAACGTACTTATCAGCCTACTATTCAAGGCCCGATTTGCCTAATAAGCTAAGTTTTCATGAATTAATGTTTTTTCGACTACCTAACCTACCTAACCTAACCTAACCTAACTTTTTCTGCTACCTAACCGAACCTAACCTATGAAAATAGGTTAGGTTAGGTTAGGTAGGGTTGGTTAGGTTCGGTCATATATCTACGTTAATTTTAACTCCATTAAAAAAAAATTGACCTCATACATAATGAAATGGGTAGCTTTATCATTTCGTAAGAAAAAAACTAGAGAAAACATATTAATTCATGAAAACTTGGCTTATTAGGCAAATCGGGGCTTGCATTGTAGGCTGATAAGTGCGTTCTGGCTACTAGGTACGACATATATATATATATATATATATATATATATATATATATATATATATATATATATATATATTTATATATTTATATATATATATATATATATATATATTTTTATATATATATATATATATATATATATATATATATATATATATATATATATATATATATATATATATATATATATATATATATATATATATATATGCAGGTGCAGTCAGGTGACTCTACAACGAGAATGTCTGCAAGAACATTTTTTATTTGGCCAGTAATGTCTGGGTTGCGGGAGACTATTTCACATTTGGATGCATTGAGAATGAGGCCTAAGGCTGCTCCCTGCTCCTGAATTTTCCTTATATCCTCCAAAATGATTTCTAGGGTTCCAGCGAGAGTGCCATCATCCAGGTACCAGATGTTTATCTCGGTTATCAGACTATAAGTGTTATCAGACTGCTTTGATATCTAAGCAGAAAAGGAGGGGGGCTATGGGTCACCTTGTTGGACACCTTCACAGGATTCAAGAAGTGTGTTCTGGCTACTAGGTACGACATATATATATATATATATATATATATATATATATATATATATATATATATATATATATATATATATATATATATATATATATATATATATATATATGTCGTACCTAATAGCCAGAACGCACTTCTATGCCTACTATTCAAGGCCCGATTTGCCTAATAAGCCAAGTTTTCATGAATTAATTGTTTTTCGACTACCTAACCTACCTAACCTAACCTAACCTAACTTTTTCGGCTACCTAACCTAACCTAACCTATAAAGATAGGTTAGGTTAGGTTAGGTAGGGTTGGTTAGGTTCGGTCATATATCTACGTTATTTTTAACTCCAATAAAAAAAAATTGACTTCATACATAATGAAATGGGTAGCTTTATCATTTCATAAGAAAAAAATTAGAGAAAATATATTAATTCATGAAAACTTGGCTTATTAGGCAAATCGGGCCTTGAATAGTAGGCATAGAAGTGCGTTCTGGCTATTAGGTACGACATATATATATATATATGTCGTACCTAGTAGCCAGAACTCACTTCTCAGCCTACTATGCAAGGCCCGATTTGCCTAATAAGCCTAGTTTTCATGAATTAATGTTTTTTCGACA
>NC_091199.1:32218476-32340976 GCF_040958095.1 Procambarus clarkii
CACCCTCACAATTTTATATATATATATATATATATATATATATATATATATATATATATATATATATATATATATATATATATATATATATATATATATATATATGTCGTACCTAGTAGCCAGAACTCACTTCTCAGCCTACTATTCAAAGCCCAATTTGCCTAATAAGCCAAGTTTTCCTGAAATAATATATTTACTATAATTTTTTTCTTATGAAATGATAAAGCAACCCTTTTCTCTATGTATGAGGTCAATTTTTTTTTATTGGAGCTAAAATTAACGTAGATATATGACCGAACCTAACCAACCCTACCTAACCTAACCTAACCTATATTTATAGGTAAGGTTAGGTTAGGTAGCCAAAAAAAGCTAGATTAGGTTAGGTTAGGTAGGTTAGGTAGACGAAAAAACATTAATTCATGAAAACTTGGCTTATTAGGCAAATCGGGCCTTGAATAGTAGGCTGAGAAGTGCGTTCTGGCTATTAGGTACGACATATATATATATATATATATATATATATATATATATATATATATATATATATATATATATATATATATATATATATATATGTCGTACTTAGTAGCCAGAACGCACTTCTCAGCCTACTATTCAAGGCCCGATTTGCCTAATAAGCCAAGTTTTCATGAATTAATATATTTTCTCTAATTTTTTTCTTATGAAATGATAAAGCTACCCATTTCATTATGTATGAGGTCAATTTTTTTTTATTGGAGTTAAAATTAACATAGATATATGACCGAACCTAACCAACCCTACCTAACCTAACCTAACCTATCTATATAGGTTAGGTTAGGTTAGGTAGTCGAAAAAGTTAGGTTAGGTTAGGTTAGGTAGGTTAGGAAGTCGAAAAAACATTAATTCATGAAAACTTGGCTTATTAGGCAAATCGGGCCTTGCATAGTAGGCCGAGAAGTGCGTTCTGGCTACTAGGTACGACATATATATATATATATGTCGTACCTAGTAGCCAGAACTCACTTCTCAGCCTACTATTCAAGGCCCGATTTGCCTAATAAGCCAAGTTTTCCTGAATTAATATATTTACTATAATTTTTTTCTTATGAAATGATAAAGCAACCCTTTTCTCTATGTATGAGGTCAATTTTTTTTTATTGGAGTTAAAATTAACGTAGATATATGACCGAACCTAACCAACCCTACCTAACCTAACCTAACCTATATTTATAGGTAAGGTTAGGTTAGGTAGCCAAAAAAAGCTAGGTTAGGTTAGGTTAGGTAGACGAAAAAACATTAATTCATGAAAACTTAGCTTATTAGGCAAATCGGGCCTTGAATAGTAGGCTGAGAAGTGCGTTCTGGCTATTAGGTACGACATATATATATATATATATATATATATATATATATATATATATATATATATATATATATATATATGTCGTACCTAATAGCCAGAACGCACTTCTCAGCCAACTATACATGGCCCGATTTGCCTAATAAGCCAAGTTTTACTGAATTAATATATTTTCTCTAATTCTTTTCTTATGAAATGATAAAGCTACTCATTTCATTATGTATGAGTCAATTTTTTTTTATTGGAGTTAAAATTAACGTAGATATATGACCGAACCTAACCAACCCTACCTAACCTAACCTAACCTATCTCTATAGATTAGGTTAGGTTAGGTAGCCAAAAAAGTTAGCTTAGGTTAGGTTAGGTAGGTGAGGTAGTCGAAAAAGCATTAATTCATGAAAACTTGGCTTATTAGGCAAATCGGGCCTTGCATAGTAGGCTGAGAAGTGTGTTCTGGCTACTAGGTACGACATATATATATATATATATATATATATATATATATATATATATATATATATATATATATATATAATATATATATATATATATAAGGCACAACTCTCCTAAACACGAGAGTGAAGTATACAACTTTAGAACACTTTCCCACCAGGAGACTCGAACCCTCGCCAGCACAGAAGCCTTCCAGCAACTGGCATAACAGGTACGCCTTAACAGTTTGAGCAGTTTGTGGAGCGTGTTAAGGCGTACCTGTTATGCGAGTTGCTGGAAGGCTTCTGTGCTGGCGAGGGTTCGAGTCTCCTGGTGGGAAAGTGTTCTAAAGTTGTATATATATATATATATATATATATATATATATATATATATATATATATATATATATATATATATATATATATATATATATATATATATATATATATGTCGTGTGGGAACCGACCTGTGAGATTTATATTTATTTAATTTATATGAATATATATGGAATTTATATTTACGTTAATTTATATACTTCGATAGCAATTTGTATAATGATAAGTGGACTGTATTTCTGCAATAATCTCTTAATCTCACAAATCGATCCTCTACACATTAGGGGGGGTTTATTAGTTTATATATATGCAGCCAATCAAACTACAGAATTAACTACATACATTGAAGAGGTTCCTTAACTTATAGTACAGCAGGTTAGTCCACCAGGTATAACTAGGGTGTAGACACCAAATTATCCTCTTTGAGGTAGCTTCCATCACCCAGTAACTGGTGCACAAATCTTGCTTCCTCGTCTTGACCTGTCAAAAGGGCGCTAGCTGTAAAGCCAGGTTCTATATATGACAAGCTATATCAGAGAAAACTGTACATGGAACATTGAAGACCTGGCTTAATTACCTTTAGTTTGAGGCTATGTCGTGCTCTAAACCGGGACACCCTATATAATGACATTAATGGCCACTAATGATAGATAATGGGTTTCGGAAAGAACACTTAACTTGAATTGTAGACAGCGTGTTGATAATGGTACACTTCTGGTTTCCATAACACTACGTCCAAGTAAATTAATAGGAGCCGAATTTGCTCCCGTGTGAGCCTCTGGTCTAGTCTCAACAATGGCTGCGTCTAACACTCCACACTATTGACGCCTGGCCGACATTGTCCAGTTATGATAGGAGCCAAATTTGCTCCACACGTCTCGGAGGTGACACAACAATGGCTGCCCTCCTACCTCCCTGACGCCTGGCTTACATTGTCCAGATTTCAGAAAGTGATAGAAGGGTCACATTTACTCTACTTTAATATTGATAATTAAGTTAATTTATATAAGATGTTTTTATGATGGTAAAGTCCAAAGACTAATGTATTTAAGAATAATTCCCACCATAATAGCTGGTGAATTTATAATGGTATGTGGTGATGATATCCCGTTTTCTTTAGACGGTAATTCCACTACAAGTTACGTTTTCTATGGGTAACTTGTTTATACAATACAGCTATTATCTGTATGATTATTAAATGGTGTCGGATTTTCCGACATGTCGTACCTAGTAGCCAGAACGTCGTACTCGGCCTGCTATGCAAGGCCCGATTTGCCTAATAAGCCAAGTTTTCCTGAATTAATATATTTTCTCTAATTTTTTTCTTATGAAATGATAAATCTACCCATTTCATTATGTATGGAGTCATTTTTTTTTATTGGAGTTAAAATTAACGTAGATATATGAACAAACCTAACCAACCCTACCTAACCTAACCTAACCTATCTTTATAGGTTAGGTTAGGTTAGGAAGCCGAAAAAGTTAGGTTAGGTTAGGTTAGGTAGGATAGGTAGTCGAAAAACAATTAATTCATGAAAACTTGGCTTATTAGGCAAATTGGGCCTTGCATAGTAGGCTGAGAAGTGCGTTCTGGCTACTAGGTACGACATATATATATATATAGGTGGTAGGAGAAGATAATATTAGTGTTCAGTGAGAAACCACAAGGTCTCCTCTGAATACTTGTTATTTTCTTCTCCGAGGCTATGGGTCCCCACATTGGCACCAGAGGTGGTACCCTCACAAAAAAATATCTCTCTCTCTCTCTCTCTCTCTCTCTCTCTCTCTCTCTCTCTCTCTCTCTCTCTCTCTCTCTCTCTCTCTCTCTCTCTCTCTCTCTCTCCCCCCCCTCTCTCTCTCTCTCTCTCTCTCTCTCTCTCTCTCTCTCTCTCTCTCTCTCTCTCTCTCTCTCTCTCTCTCTCTCTCTCTCTCTCTGTATATATATATATATATATATATATATATATATATATATATATATATATATATATATATATATGTATATATATATATAAATATATATAAATATATATATATATATATATATATATATATATATATATATATATATATATATATATATATATATATATATATATATATATATATATACATGTATATATGGGTATATATTGCAAAGCCACAGAACTTTATTACAGCAAGTAGATATAGGAGTACAGAAGTGTGTATATGAATAAATAATACATTAAGAGTCTCGGTGACAGTATTACAGGAGTGAATATTTGATCCCCTTAAGTCTGTCAATAATATTTGAACAGTGATATAAAAGTGAGGGGATAAGTCAGAAGGTATCCAGCCTAGGACAATAATAGGACCATCAGGGCCCAGACATTTACTTCAGTGTGTCACACATGACAACGTTCAGGCTGGTTGTCCCCAGCGTCAGTGTGTCACACATGACAACGTTCAGGCTGGTTGTCCCCAGCGTCAGTGTGTCACACATGACAACGTTCAGGCTGGTTGTCCCCAGCGTCAGTGTGTCACACATGACAACGTTCAGGCTGGTTGTCCCCAACGTCAGTGTGTCACACATGACAACGTTCAGGCTGGTTGTCCTCAACGTCAGGGTGTCACACATGACAACGTTCAGGCTGGTTGTCCTCAACGTCAGTGTGTCACACATGACAACGTTCAGGGTGGTTGTCCCCAACGTCAGTGTGTCACACATGACAACGTTCAGGCTGGTTGTCCCCAACGTCAGTGTGTCACACATGACAACGTTCAGGCTGGTTGTCCCCAACGTCAGTGTGTCACACATGACAACGTTCAGGGTGGTTGTCCCCAACGTCAGTGTGTCACACATGACAACGTTCAGGCTGGTTGTCCCCAACGTCAGTGTGTCACACATGACAACGTTCAGGGTGGTTGTCCCCAACGTCAGTGTGTCACACATGACAACGTTCAGGCTGGTTGTCCTCAACGTCAGTGTGTCACACATGACAACGTTCAGGCTGGTTGTCCCCAACGTCAGTGTGTCACACATGACAACGTTCAGGCTGGTTGTCCTCAACGTCAGTGTGTCACACATGACAACGTTCAGGCTGGTTGTCCCCAACGTCAGTGTGTCACACATGACAACGTTCAGGCTGGTTGTCCCCAACGTCAGTGTGTCACACATGACAACGTTCAGGCTGGTTGTCCTCAACGTCAGTGTGTCACACATGACAACGTTCAGGCTGGTTGTCCTCAACGTCAGTGTGTCACAAATGATAACGACCAGGCTGGTTGTCTCCAAAGTTAGTGTCACACGTGACTAAGTCCAGGCTGGTTGTCCCCAACGTCAGTGTGTCACACATGACAACATTCAGGCTGGTTGTCCCCAACGGGAGCCGGTCGGCCGAGCGGACTACACGCTGGACTTGTGACCCTGTGGTCCCGGGTTCGATCCCGGGCGCCGGAGAGAAACAATGGGCAGAGTTTGTTTCACCCTATGTCCCTGTTACCTAGCAGTAAAATAGGTACCTGGGTGTTAGTCAGCTGTCACGGGCTGCTTCCTGGGGGTGGAGGCCTGGTAGAGGACCGGGCCGCGGGGACACTAAAGCCCCGAAATCATCTCAAGATAACCAAGATAACGTCAGGGTGTCACACATGACAACGTTCAGGGTGGTTGTCCTCAACGTCAGTGTGTCACACATGACAACGTCCAGGCTGGTTGTCCCCAACGTCGTGAAGCGGTAATAATCACATACGTGCCGGAGATGACTGTCAGGACGGTCTCTGTACTTTAAATCTACAGTTGGGGTATCTCCACCAGGATCCATCCCCAAAATGGGGGATGAGTTACGGTGAATGGGTGGGTAAGTGACTGAATGTGTGTGAGAATAAATGTGTGTAAATGACAGTGAATGATTGAGTGAGTGAATCTTCAGGAGACACCAAGGTGGGCAGACAATACAAGCCTCAGTATGACCACTTACCTAACCAATATTCTGTGCAGGCGCTACCGAAGCCATACTTGTAGGACACCCAGTCTCTGTTGAAGTTCTCCGCAGGATTAACTCTGTTGTCTCTCTGGAGGAACACCGTCCATCCTCCTGAAGAACAAGTGATTCTTAGGTTCCAAAATTTAGGTTCAAAATTACACATAACAGTTGAGAACTTTCTCAAATACTTTGTTTATATTATTATTATTATAAGGAACAATTCTGTAACATTTTAATTTATACTGAAGTACGATAATTTAGGTCTCTTCTTCTGTTTTAACAAACAACGGTAATTTCGAAAATGTTTAATTTTCAAATTAGGCACTGTTAAAGCCGCAAGTGTTTCCCGTTTAGGGTGCTAGTGGTGCTGGCAGTGTCTCCAGTGTTTCCCGTTTAGGGTGTTAGCGGTGCTGGTAGTATCACCAGTGTTTCCTGTGGTGGGTGATAGTGGTGCTGGTAGTGTCACCAGTGTTTCCCATGGTGGGTGATAGTGGTGCTGGTAGTGTCGCAAGTGTTTCTCGTTGTGGATGATAATGTTGCTGGTAGTGTCGTCAGTGTTTCCCATGGTGGGAGATACTGGTGCTGGTAGTACCACCAGTGTTTCCCATGGTGGGTGATAGTGGTGCTGGTAGTGTCACTAGTTTTTCATATGGTGAGAGATAGTGGTGCTGGTAGTATCACCAGTGTTTCCCTTGGTGGGTGATAGTGGTGTATTACGTTGCCCTCTCCTTTTTCTCCCATGAACCAGCTTTGAGAGGCATATCAGCTTACCCTGCGATTCTCGAAGATGCAGGGAGTCTGATGGTATACGTGGCGACCACATTGATCGCCTGATAAGGGAGGAATTTGCATTTATAAGTTGGTAGGTAAAGGGGGAAAATAGCGCCCTTGATACAAACAAAATGGCGCCTATTTCTAGTAAATCCGCCATTTTGTGGACGACGCCAGCCGGCTGCGGATTGGCTGGCTTAGGTCACATGCCGAGGGCGACCAATCAGAGCCCGCCGTGACGTTACCGAGTGCCCCTGGCGGCGCCAGTGGAGGTGGCGTCAGAGTTGATCTAACTGTGAAGGTGAGAGGACATGCCTCGATCAGCTCTCGAGGATTGGAGGCTATGGGAGTCCTTAGTGGATTATAGTTAGTCATCGCAGCCCACCAATGTTACTGGAGACCCTGTGCTTCTGGGAAGCAAGACGAAACCAAGTTTATTGAGCAGAGGAGTGCCAAAACTTGACGAATTGGTCGGCGACGACGCTGGAGGGCGCCCACGGACGCTTGAGGGGTCTGGATGGTGTGACGAGCAGGCTGGCTGTGACTGGGTCACACCCACTGAGAGTGTTGGAGGGACGACTCTGATCCTAGGACAAGGAGCAACGCCTTGTGGAAGGAACGAGCGTGTGTGTGTATGCAGTAAGTAATTATTAGCTCAGTGCCCACTAGATGAACCAGGATTGGGATATCTGAAACTCTGGGAGTGGTTCGGAGATGACGCGGCGGCTTCACAACACTTGAGGACTTGCAGCATGGTACTGGATCGTTAAGGACCGACTCAGGAACCGTGGGAACCTCACACCATTGAGGGACAGGTGTCGTGAGCCAGGAATATTGAAGGTAGATAAATTTTTCCCTCCCATTACCCCTTGTTGAGTAGGTTAGATAGGCTACGATGTTTATCTATGTATGTTTCAGTATAACATTGATACATTAGTAGTAGGATAGGCTGTAAGGCAGCTGGTGTCCAGGACTGTTGATGAAGACAGTGTGTGTGGACGACGCGGCAGATGGAGGGATGGTGGCCGACGTTGACGAAGCGGCCCCTCTGTGAGAGGGATTGATTGATGAAGATTAAGTCACCCAAAAGGTGGCACGGGCATGAATAGCCGTAAGTGGTGGCCCTTTGGAGCCATTACCAGTATCAATAGCTGATACTGGAGATATGTGGAGATGCGACTGCACCCTACGGAGAGGTCGTGACCTCTCTGTGAGAGGGTGTGAGACCCCCTTTAAATCTGCCCAGCTGATGGAGTTGCCGGAGGTCGCGAGAGAAGAGTTGCTGACGATCTCCAGATCATTTATTTTATATCCATTTGTATTTCATTATTCCTTGTATATGTGTTCATGTAGCTTATGTTAGTAAATAACACATATTTTATCATTGTGTTTGAGTGTAACTCCAGACTGATATGAGTATCCATATGAGCATACACGAGGGATATCATCTTATCTTGAGGTTATCTTGAGATGATTTTGGGTCTTAGTGTCCCCGCGGCCCGGTTCTCGACCATGCCTCCATCTCCAGGAAGCAGCCCGTGATAGCTGACTAACTCCCAGGTACCTATTTACTGCTAGGTAACAGGGGCATAGGGTGAAAGAAACTCTGCCCATCGTTTCTCGCCGGCGTCCGGGATCGAACCCGGGACCACAGGATTACGTGCCCAGAGTGCTGTCCGCTTGGCCACCCGGCTCTACAGGTGTTTCCCATTGTGAATGATAGTGGTGTTGGTAGTGTGACAAGTGTCAGTTTCACCCTAGTGACTGTGTGAGGAGGGGGGTCCGAGACGGCTGTGGGGATGTTGTCCCCCATGTGGGCATGGTACACCTGTTGAGGAGACATGGGGTCTTACCGGCCTCCATTGACGAGGACCTCGTCGACTGGTCTGGCTTCTACGGTGCCACTGGACCACTTGGTTGGTGTTGCCCTGGGGGATGTTCTACGTGTGCAGTTTTCGGAATTGGTGGGCATCCAGCTGCTGAAGGGGAACCGCGCCGTGGTCAAGTTTCGCCATCAAGCTGCATTCCGGGCGTTTCTGGGGCAGTGTGAGGGCATGTTTACCCCTCTCCCTGATGCCGCCGGTTCTGTTATGTTAGTGAACCTCAGCGTTGCCTTGACGTATGTGTCGGTGCGTGGTGCCCCCCTTCGAGTTTAACGACAATCTCCTAACTGCTGTGTTTGGATGGTTTGGTACTGTGCTAAGCATTCGTTGGGACAAGGTACTTACAGGGCACTGTACTGGGTTGCTTGACGGTTCCCGCACCCTGACCATGTCTCTGAAGAGTAGTGTTCCGTCCTCTGTGTTGGGTTACACGCTCCGCTGCCATTATCGGAGGCAACCATGCACCTGTTACAGGTGTGGTAATGTGGGTCATCTCGCTGCAGCGTGCGACGTGGGAGCCGCTGGCCAGGTGCATGTTTTTGTGAGGAGGACTTTCCACCCCTATTGACTTCGGACGCTCTTGAGGATGGAGTGGATGCTGTGCCTGAGGCGCCTGATTGCTTGTCTGCTTCTCTGTCTGTTGAGCCTTTATACGTCCAGTCTGTTACCTGCTGTGGTCCCGGAGGTTGTTGTTGCACCGGTGTATAAGAATGTCGGGCCGTCGCCCGCACTATGTGTGGTGGATGTCCCAGTGGATGTCCATGTCCCGCCCCCGCCTGTAGATGTGGTACCGGCTCCCGGGGACGCGGGTCCTGCTGTTTTGGAGGGAGGGCTTCAGCTGGAGGAAGTTCCTGCCGTGTCTGTGTGTGTTGGCGACTGTAGTTCTGCTCTTTCCTTCCCTTTGCAGAAGCGTGTGCGTCGGTGTTCTGAAGCTGTTTCCCTGGATGATGCGGACAGTGTGGGTGATGTGGAGTCTTCGGACGGTGTGGGTGTGCCCTGTGTGGATGTGAGGATGGTGGCTGTGCCTGCGGAGGGGCCTGCTGGGAGTGGTGTGGCGCTGCCTATCTCGAAGCGTTCGTGGCGGGCTTGGAGTGCGTCTCCCCTTCGTGGTGTGCCTTGGGAGATGGTGGAGGAGTATGGTGCTCTGGTGTCCCCCGCCATGGATGATGGTGCTGTGAGGGGCTCCGAAGTTGCTGCCTGTGCCCCCCCCTCCCCGTCTCCTGCGTCACCTGCTGTTGAATCTCCGCAGTGGGGGGTTGCCCCTGATGATCGGGACCTCGTCGTGGTGTTGCTGAAAGATGTGCGCCGGGGGGACTCGGCTCCTGTGCCCTGTGGTGGGGTCGATGCCGCACCTGCATTTCCTGCAGTTCCCCCTCCTCCCCCGGTCTTGGGGAAGCCTAGTCCCGACTGCTGGGGTCGTGCCCTGTGAGGGTCCGGTGTTGGGCCCTTATCGGGATGCCCGGGTGCTTCCGATCCCGTGGTGCTTGTCCACTGTCTGGATGTCGCGGGTGAAGGAGTTTGTTTATAGGGTGCCGGATAAGATGTCTCAGCCGAGGGCACCGCCTGGTGGCCGGGTGCCCGATGACACGTGGGTGATTTGGGAAGCGTACTGTTTGCGCTTTCTGATATACAAGTTCCCGGAGAAGTATTAGTTAATGTCTTGCGCACAACGCTGCCGCCATGAACTCGACACCCCGCCCCATGGAGCAGGGTGTCTCCCTCTAACGTCCACCTCTGTTTTCGTCGCCACTCCTCTCTCTACAGCTCAACACATCTAACACTTTTGACTTTCTTCTCCTTAACGTCAACGCGTCTCCCTACATCTGTCCTGGTGCAGTAAACTGTCCTGGTGCAGAGGGTAAACCCTTCATACAAACTGCACCTATTCTCAGGAAGAAGAAGAAGTGTGACAAGTGTCTCTCATGTTGGGTGATAGTGCTGATGGAAGTGTTACTAGTGTTTCTCATGGTGGGTGATAGTGGTGCTGAAAGTGTCAATAGTGTTTCTCATGGTGGGTGATAGTGGTGCTGAAAGTGTCAATAGTGTTTCTCATGGTGGGTGATAGTGGTGCTGAAGGTGTTAATAGCGTTTATCGTAATGTGTGATTGCGGTGCTAGTAGTGTCACCAGTGTTTCCCCTGGTGGGGATTAGTGTTGCTGGTAGTGTCAATAGCGGTTCCCATGGTGGGTGATAGTAGTGCTGGTAGTGTCACCAGTGTTTCCCATAGTGGATGATAGTTGTAGTGTCACCAGTGGTTCCCATGGTGGGTGATAGTGGTGCTGGTAATGTCACCTGTGTTTCTCATGGTGGGTGCCAGTGGTGCTGGTAGTGTTACTAGTGTTTCCCATAGTGGGTGGGTGATAGTTATGCTGGTAGTGTTGCCAGTGTTTCCCATGGAGGGTGATGTAGGTGTTGATAGAGTCAATAGTGTTTCCCAATGATGGTGATAGTGGTGCTGGTAGTGTCACCAGTGTTCCTCATTGTGAGTGATAGTGGTGCTGGTAGTGTCACTAGGGTTTCCCGTGGTAGGTGATGGTGGTGCTGGAAGAGACTCTAATGTTTCTCATTGAGGGGTGGTAGTTGTGCTGGAAATGTTACCATTGTTTCGATCGTGGGTTATAGTGGTACTTATATTGTCACCAGTGTTTCCCTTTGTTGGTGATGATGGTGCTGGTAAGGTCACTAGTATTATTCATGGTGGGTGATAGTGGTGCTGTTAGTGTCACTAGTATTATTCATGGTGTGTGATAGTGGTGTTGGTAATGTCACTAGTATTATTCATGGTGTGTGATAGTGGTGTTGGTAATGTCACTAGTATTATTCATGGTGTGTGATAGTGGTGTTGGTAATGTCACTAGTATTATTCATGGTGTGTGATAGTGGTACTGGTAATGTCACTAGTATTATTCATGGTGGGTGATAGTGGTGTTGGTAATGTCACTAGTATTATTCAGGGTATGTGATAGTGGTGCTGTTAGTGTCACAAGTATTTCTTATGGTGGGTGATAGTAGAGCTGGTAGGGCCACTAGTGTTTCACGTTGTGGCTGATAGTGGTGCTGTTAGTGTTTCCAGTGTATTCACCTAGTTGTATTCATGTAGTTGTATTCACCTAGTTGTGCTTGTGGGGGTTGAGCTCTGCTCTTTCGGCCCGCCTCTCAACTATCAATCAACTGTTTCTACTACTACTACTACTTTTTTTTCCACCACCCCTCACCCCCCAGGAAGCAGCCCGTGACAGCTGACTAACTCCCAGGTACCTATTTACTGCTAGGTAACAGGGGCATAGGGTGAAAGAAATTCTGCCCATCTCTTCTCCCCGGGACCACAGGATCACGTGTACAGCGTGCTGTCTGCTCGGCCACCCGGCTCTACAAGTGTTATCCATTGTGAATAATAGTGGTGCTAGTAGGGCCACCAGTGTTTCTCATGGTGGGTGATAGTGGTGCTGGTAGTGTCACCAGTGTTTCTCATGGTGGGTGATTGTCGTGCTGGTAGTGTTACTAGTGTTTCTCATGGTGGGTGATAGTGGTGCTGGTAGTGTCATCAGTGTTTCTCATGGTGGGTGATTGTCGTGCTGGTAGTGTCACCAGTGTTTCTCATGGTGGGTGATAGTGGTGCTGGTAGTGTCACCAGTGTTTCTCATGGTGGGTGATTGTCGTGCTGGTAGTGTCACCAGTGTTTCTCATGGTGGGTGATTGTCGTGCTGGTAGTGTCACCAGTGTTTCTCATGGTGGGTGATAGTGGTGCTGGTAGTGTCACCAGTGTTTCTCATGGTGGGTGATTGTGGTGCTGTTAGTGTCCCCTACGCTTTTGGTCAGAGGTCATAATACTTACCCATGTAGGGAGTTTTCCATTCTTTTCCAGAGCACAAAGAATTGTAGCTCTGTAAGTATTATCTAGTCTTAGTAAAATACCTCTTGCTCTTATCCTCGTCATTTATAAAGTACCGAGTATACTAATTCCTACATTCCTTTGTATCATCTCGAACCATTTCGAGATGATACAATAGATAGATGATATTTTGTTTCGCTATTCATGATTTTATTAATCAATTTAATTCTTGTAACCTTTCGTTATCCTGATCATTAATTCCACACAGGATAGTTTAAAGTTGCCAGTCTTGCCACGTCACTTATTCACAATGTTCAGACTTCCTGCCTTCCTCGCCAGTCCAGAGGAAGAGCTTGGTACCCTTATTTGGGCTACCAGAGCCGAATTGATGACACTTACCACTGAATACCACATTTCTCCCCTCTCAAGATGCCACTAAATCTGAATTCCATAATTAATTTTAGAGCACCTGTTAGAAAACGACATAATCACTCCTTAGATGAATGAACAACATCATATTGCAGATAAGACCCTGGCAGCCATGAAGTTGAAGATCGAGTTAGCCAACATAGAGCGCGAACGTCAGAGGGAAACTCTCCAGGTAACAGAACGGGAATCTGCCCTGTAGAGAGAACAAGCTGCCCTCCAGAGGGAACAAGTTGAACTCCAACTTGTTCATGAACATGTTCCAGCATCTAGATTCAACATCAATGACAACAACAATACGTGCTCAAACATATTGTCGCCTAGACAGTTCACCTCCACCCTCCATCCGCCCCTCCGTGGTGCCTCGTTGCCGTGGTGAGGGGCTCACGTACACCTCCCTGGGACAGGTGTGGGTTGCCTGTGCCCCCTCTTCTGCCCCCTCTTTGGGTGGTGTTCGTGCTGATGGGCACCATGTAGGGGCCTTGTGAGCCATCGGACCACTCGCTGGAGGGGTCGCCTGTGAGAGGCCGCTCTGTGTGGATGGTTGGGTGTCCAGGCTAGGGCGATAGGGGGACTGGGGTCTTAGCACCAGTTTGGGAGAATGAACGAAGTAGTAGGACTCCCCTGTTGAAAAGGGGGAGCACCGCTGGGGACGACACACCCTTCCTGCAATGGCCCGCGCTCGGCCTCCCTGGCTGCCCTGGTAGGTGGTATCCCTTGGTTCCGGGTCCCATCCCTTATATATTGGTTTGCTATATGGATGACGACTTGACTACTCCTAACCAGGCTCATGAGGTGGGCGACCAAGCCCCTGAGTCAGACCGTCCTGGATGACAGGGATCTGTAGCCTCCGCTACAGAGCCCGGTTTAGGCCCAGACCGGACTCTTCCTCCCTGCTCCCCTCCCTCCTCTGTGGTTGGGTCGAGCCCCAAGCCTGCTGTGGTGACCGTCTCGTCCCCTGTGCAAGGCTCCATCTCTTCTTGTGACTACTGCACCTTTCGACCCGTCTCTCTCTACGGGTTCTCAACACCGTACCCGCCACGGCCGCTCTCGTATGCTCCCTTCCCATACTACTTCGTTTCATGCTTTGTTTGGTCCTGCTACATGGACTAAGTACTTTGACCTCCAACCTTTGGTCTCACCTCCTCCTGACGATTTTTCCCTTCATAGGCATTTTGTCGATTCCGTGGATCGATTCCTGTCACCTTCAACCCCACTCGTCTTGGTACACGTGTCGTTGCTGCTCCTTCTCAGGATGCGGCCAATCGCTTGGCCGCCTTATCCTGCCTTGGCAAAACCCCTGTTTGCGTCTCGAAGAACGCTTGGTTGAATGCCAGTGTGGGCACTGTTCTCCTCCCGCACCATGTTGGGACTGGTGTTAGGGATCTCAGGGACTGCCACGAAGATATCAAGCATGTCCTCGAGGCCCAGGGTCATTCTGTCCTCCAGGTGGATACATTTACTCGTCCCCCTCGTGGTCATCGCCGTCTGCCTCTTCGAGTTGTGAAGGTTACCTTTGATGGTAGGACCCTTCCATCCTCTGTTATTCTTGCTTGTGCCAGGTGCTCCGTTCAGGAGTATATTCCATCTCCTTGGCTCTGCAGTAAGTGCTGGAAGTTTGGGCATGGTGCCCTCAAATGCTCTAGTCCTGTCTCTCTGGCCCCTGTGTGGAAGCGAGGGTCACTCTAAGTTGGAGTGCACTTCTCCCCAGGCCCGCTGCCTCAATTGCGGTGAGGCCCACCCTACCTTCTCCCGTACGTGTATTCGTTATAAACTTGAGGCAGCTGTCCTCAACTTGAAGCACCGGGGCCGTTTATCTTTTCCTGAGGCTCGGCCCCAAGTTCATCGTCTCCCCTCTTTCGCCGGTGTCTCCTATGCTCGCGTGGTGCGCTCTTCCTCTCCTCGTCCTTCCCGCCTTCCTCAGTCTCACAACCGTTTCCGAGCCTTAGACCCGGACATGCCCACCACCACCTCCCCTGTTTCCCTCCGTTCTGTCCCGAAGAGTCCCCCTCCTGGTTCTCTGTCTAGGGCTCCCCTTCTTTCTACCCAGTCTGTCACGTCTCCTGTGTCTTCTATTTCCTCTCCTAGTCCTCCTTCCCGTCCTTCTCCGTCTCTTGGCTCTCCACGCCGCCTGACTGTGCGGGCCGACGTCCATCGCTCTCCTGATGGTTGTGTTGTTCGCTCTCGCTCTTCTTCTATCGAGACACTGGAGTCTGTTGCCCAGTACGTTGCTGCTGGGACGCCTGTATCTTTGAGTCAGAAGCGGAAACCTGGTTCCTCTCCTTCCTCCTCCCCTGTCGGTAAGAAAGCTTCGCTTTCTTCTTCACCCCCCTATCTCTGATTCTATCGTTCCTTCCCCTCCTGCTTCACTAGTGGTGCCCCCTGTTCCTACTGTGGGGTTTTCTTTAGTCCCCCGGTTCCATCTCGGTTACTGCCTTGCTGAGGTGCGCTCCCCTCTTTCTGCCCCCCCCCCCCCTCCTCCCATTCCTTCTCCTCCAGACCCTGCTCGTCCACCTCTGGTCCGTCCTCCCGCATCTTGCCCTCGTTCTTTACTCAGTTTACCCATGCCCCTTAACCCTGACTTCGGTGACCCTGATCCTGACTGTGTTTTTTAGCATGCTGTGTTCCTTCTTTACCTTTGTTTCTTCTTTGCTCTCTGTTACTCTCCTCTCTCTCTTTGCTGATGTCTTTTCTTCAGTGGAACATCCGTGGATTTTACGCCAATTTCCTTGACCTCCAACTTCTCATTTCACAGTTTTCGCCCCTTTGTGTCTGTCTCCAGGAGCCGATGCTTGGTTCTCGTCCTGGTCGCTTCCGTGGCTATTCTTTTCTCTTTCTATTCTTTTCTTTCTCTAAGGGAGCCGGTCGGCCGAGCGGACAGCACATTGGACTTGTGATCCTGTGGTCCTGGGTTCGATCCCAGGCGCCGGCGAGAAACATTGGGCAGAGTTTCTTTCACCCTATGCCCCTGTTACCTAGCAGTAAAATAGGTACCTGGGTGTTAGTCAGCTGTCACAGGCTGCTTCCTGGGGGGTGGAGGCCTGGTCGAGGACCGGGCCGCGGGGACACTAAAAAAAAAGCCCCGAAATCATCTCAAGAATCTCAAGATAACCTCCCCCCCGATAGCTGGGGTCCATAATTCTTCTGCTCTCTTGATTCGTTCCGATGTTCCCTTTGTCCCGTTACTTGTTTCCTCGCCTCTCCACTGTTCTGCCGCCCGTGTCTTTGTGCGTAGATGGTACACGGTTTGTTCCATTTATCTCTCCCCCCACTGTCCCACTTTCTCTTCCCGATCTTAAACACCCTCCTAGACTCCTTGCCAGACCCTGTGCTCCTGCTGGGTGATTTCAATTGTCGTCATGCCCTTTGGGGTGATGTGCTGACAAACACCCGGGGTCGCCTCCCTGAACCTTTCATCCTCTCTTCTTTCCTGTCCCTTCTTAATTCTGGTGAGCCCACTCATTTGGACTCTCGGACTCGCTCCCTTTCTTGTCTCGATCTTTCTCTGTGCTCGTCATCCCTTTCCTTAGATTTCGGGTGGCGAGTCCTTGATGACCTGCGAGTCCATGGCAGTGACCATTTTCCTATCCTTGTCACTTTTTTCTCCTTTCGCCCTCCTCTCTCCTTCCCTAGGTGGCGGTTTGCCGAGGCTGACTGGCGCCTCTTTACTCTCCATGCTACTATTTCTGACCTCTCCGTTTTACCTTTCCCTCGGGCCCTCTTTCTTTTTCACTGTCTTTGATGCTGCCCTCCACTCTATTCCTCACTCTTCCTCTCGGGGAACGTGGAAGTGCATTCCCTGGTGGAGTTTGGACTGTGCTCGGGCTGTCCGCTGTAAGCGTGCAGCCTTGAAGAGACATCGCCGCCGGCAGACGGTTGAGTCTTTTCTTTTGTTTCGGAAGGCGAGTGTGGTGGCCCGTAGGACCATCCGTACGGCTAAACGTGCTTGCTGGGCGTCTTACGTCTCCACCGTTACGTCCGAAACTCCTCTTCCACTGGTCTGGAAGTGTATCCGCAAGATTGCGGGTAAGTTCGTTCCCGATGTCTCACTATTCCTTAGCCTCCATGGTGCTCTTGTGGTGGACCCGTTGCAGGTTACGACCGAACTGGGTTCCCATTTCTCCTCTGTTAGTTCTGATTCTCATCTCCCCCAATCCTTCCTTCTTCGTAAGCCTCTCCTTGAATCTCGTCCTTTAAATTTCTGTACTTATCTTCACCTTCCCTATAATGATCCCTTCTCTCTCTCTGAACTTGTATCTGCCCTAGCCCTTTGTGGTTCTACGGCAGCGGGCTCTGATGGCATTCATTATGAAATGCTTCGCCATCTCCCTCAGTGCACGTCTCAGTATTTACTGAGTCTGTACAATCGGGTCTGGGAGTCGTCGTCAGTCCCTGAAGGCTGGCTCGATGCTGTTGTCCTCCCTGTTCAGAAACTAGGGTCTTTCGGGTCATCCCCCAAGGACTTCCGCCCTATTGCCCTCACGAGATGTGTCTGCAAGCTCTTTGAACGTATGGTCAACGTTCGTTTGATGTGGTTCTTAGAACACTATCACCACCTCTCCCCTTCTCAATTTGGGTTTCGCAAGTGCCGCAGCACAACAGATGTCCTGGTGAACTTGGAGGTCTATATTCGTACTGCTTTTGCTGCGAAGACCTCCGTTGTTGCCGTCCTTTTTGACCTGGAAAAGACTTACGACACTACCTGGCGGTATCATATTCTGTCTCAACTTCATTCTTTTGGCCTTCGTGGGAACCTCCCTCTCTTCCTCCGGAGCTTCCTCTCTCGTCGTTCCTTTCGTGTGCGGCTTGGTACTGCTCTCTCTGCCCCTTTTCAGAGTATGAGGGTGTACCCCAGGGTAGTGTTCTGAGCACTACTCTTTTTCTAGTTGCCCTCAATGGTCTTCTTTCCTCTCCTCCTTCTGGCGTATTCTCTGCTCTCTATGTTGATGATCTCACCCTTTGCTGTCGGGGTGATGATTCCCCTCTCCTTCAACGGCGGCTTCAACTTGCGATTGATGCCGTGTCGTCTTGGGCCACTGATCATGGCTTCAAGTTCTCTGCGTCTAAGACTTATGCTATGACTTTTACTCGGAAGCATGTCGTTCTTCGTCCCTCTTTGTCACTTTATGGTCATCCCATTGTGTACAGTGATTCCGCGAAGCTTTTGGGGTTAGTCTTTGACACTCGTTTGTCTTGGTCAGCCCATATCTCTTACCTACGAGTTGAATGCTCTAAGTCCCTTAACCTCCTTAAGGTTTTGTCCCATACTTCTTGGGGAGCGGATAGGCGCACGCTCCTCTATTTGCACTCCTCTCTCGTCCTGTCTAAACTCGATTATGGTTGCCCTGCATACTCTTCTGCTTCTCCTTCTACTCTTCGCCGTCTTGATGCTTTGCACCATACTGGGTTGCGTCTCAGCTCTGGTGCCATTCGTTCGACTCCCGCCCTTAGTTTGTATGTTGACACTGGCTTTCTCTCTCTTCAGGACCGCCGTGATCGCTACTGTCTTCGCTATCTTGCGCGGTCCTTCCAACATCCTTCCTCTCGCCTCTGTCGTGCATTGACTTTTCCTCCTCCTGTGGTTCCTGTTCCTCTTCATTGTCTCCCACTTTCTGTCCAGTAATCTCGCTTACAGGATTCTCTTTCTGTTCATATTTCTAATGTTTCTCCTTGTATTGTTCCTTCCTTGCCTCCGTGGAGAGTCCCCCTTCCCAAGTTTTGTACGTCCTTGACTTGTATTGCTAAAGCCTTTACCCCTCCTACAATTCTGAAAAGCCTCTTCCTTGAGCACTTTTCTTCGCAATCCCACTCTATTTCCATCTTCACCGATGGGTCTAAGTCTGCAGACAGTGTGGGCTACTCTGTTGTTTTTCCTGACCGTACTTATATGTGTCGCCTCCCTTCGGAGGCTAGCGTCTTTACGGCAGAACTTTATGCTATTCTTTATGCTCTTCGTCTCTTGTTTTCTCATTCTCATTCCTCCTTTGTGGTTGTAGTTGACTCTCGTAGTGCCCTCATGGCTCTAGGGTCCTTTGATCCTGTCCATCCGGTGGTCATCGAGATTCAACATTGGCTGTTTCTTATTTCTAGTAAATTTAAATCAGTAGAGTTTTGCTGGGTTCCCAGCCATATTGGTGTTTCTTTCAATGAGCATGCGGATGCTGCCGCTAAGGAAGCTATCCATTCTTGTCCCATCTCCAGTAAAGGTATTCCTTATTCCGACTTTTATCCTGTTATTCATTCTTCCATTCTTGCTCGTTGGCAGGGTTGTTGGTCCTCTGTGGTTGGTAACAAGCTGCGTACTCTCAAACGTAGTGTGTCCCCGTGGCCTTCCTCCTGCCACCGTAACCGGCGGTGGGGAAACTGCTTTGGCACGGCTGTGGGTTGGTCATACTCGCTTAACCCACGGTCACTTAATGGAGCTCCGCCCTGCTCCTTATTGTCCGAATTGCGTTGTCCCTCTTACAGTTGTGCATATCCTTGTTGAATGTCCTGACTTCCAGGACGAGCGTGTGTCTTGCTTTCCTACCGTTCCTCGCGGTCACTTGTCCCTCGATAGAATTCTAGGTGAATTGGATACTTTTGATATCGTTCGCCTTATGCATTTTTGTTCTCGTATTGGCATTCTTGGTGATATTTAGCGTCCTCTGATTATTTCGCACTTTGATGGTGCTACATAGCCTTCCCGGTTTGGTGCCTTCTTTTAATAATTACCTTACCTTACCCTCCATCCGACATACCCAAAGCAACTGTACCTGATGTGTCGCCGGTTGACTAGATACCACCAGCTAACTACCTAGTTTAAATGCTGGCTTCTTGTTCAAACTCCAGGATTCGCTCTAAGTATTACATCATGCCCCATATATAAGGGTTTGCCGGCATCCAGCACACCAGACTACAGTTCCAGTGCTCTCACCTGTAACATCTACTCTCGCTTCCCCGGGTGATTGTAGATGCGCACAGCTTTTGGTGCACTACTTGTACCTTTGTTGTTAACGTAAAATTTCACTTGAATATATATCTCACTTTGATCTTGTGTAAAGCCAAGTGACTACGGATTTTGCTTTTATTAATTACTAGCAGTACCTGGCCACGCGTTGCTGTGGCTCATGCGTTGCTGAGCTACAGCAACCTTCCTTGTCCCCCAGTCCTCTCCACCAATCCCGCCTCACCCGTTTACTCGGTCACCCAACCATACCCCACTCCACCGCCCCCTCGTCCTCCCCACCATTCCCCACTCCACCAACCTCTCTTCCTTCCCACCATGCCCCACTCCCCTGTCCCTTTGTTCTCCCCACAATTCTCCATTCCCCCACCCCCTCATCCCCACCATCCTAAACTCCCCCGTTCCATCGTCCTTCCCCACTATTACCCCTCCCTTGTTCCCTCGTTCTCCCACCATCTCTCACTTCCGTTCCCTCGACATCCCCACCATTCTCCCCTCCCTTACCCGATGCCTTCCCAGATAGTCTGATGTTCCCATCAGAAAATTGGGAACATCAAGTGATCTGATGTTCCCATCACTGAAATATAAGAAAAACAGTTAAAAAATGAGATTAAAATATCAAAAAACTATAATCACAAAATGAATAGTATGGTAAACAACACAGCTCAATTCCAACGCAATTCTCACAAAATTATTAAATCAAAATGAAAATAAATCAAAATCTATGAAAATTCAATTTATCAATGCAATCAGAAACATTAAAATGGAATTTTAACATTTAGTATAGCATGTAAGCTTAGGGCCCGCGCAGGAATATCCCTGCAAAAAAAAAAAAAAGAAAAAAAAGTATAGCATGTGTGTTACTCCTACATGCAACAGATGGCGCTGTTGTCAAGAAAAGCATAGTTTTACCTGTCATAGGTGTGGCATTTATACTTATACTTACGAAACGAATGGTATGGTAAGCAGCACAGCTCAATTCCAACACAATGTCACAAAATAATTCAATAAAAAATAAAATAAATCGAAAGCTATGAAAACAAAATTTATGAATGCAATCGGAAACATTGAAATAGAATTCATGACATATTTAGTATAGTGTGCATGTTGCTATTATGTGCAACAGATGGCGCTGTTTTTCAAAAACGCTTTACCTGTCACAGGGGTGGCATCTACATAGTAGGTATATAAAAAGACACGCCTATTCGAATGCAACATTGTGTAAAAATTTCAAAGCAATCAATGAAGAACTTTTGGAGATTACATCGTGTGTTGCTCTTATGTCCACCAGATGGCGCTGTTCTTAAAAAAAGCCAGTTTTTTCCTGTCACAGTTGAGGCATTTATATAGTAGATTGGGTGATAGTGGTGCTGAAAGTGTCAACAGTGTTTCTCGTAGTGTGTGATAGTGGTGTTGGAAGTGTCACCAGTGTTTCTAATGGTGGTTGATTTTAGTGCTGATAGTGTTACTAGTGTTTCTCATGGTGGGTGATTGTGGCGCTGTTAGTGTCACTAGTGTTTCTCATTTTGGGTGATATTGATGCTGGTAGTGTTACTAGTAATTCCCATGGTGGATGATAGTGGTGCTAGTAGTGTGACATGTGTTTCTCATAGTGGGTGATAGTGGTGCTGGTTGTGTTCCAAGTATTTCCTATATTTGGTGATCATGGTGATGGTGGTGTCACCAGTGATTTCTGTGGTGGGTGTTAGTAATGCTAGGAGTGCCACTAGTGTTTCCCATGGTGGGTGATATTAGTGCTGGTAGTGTCACTAGTGTTTCCTGTAATGGGTGTTAGTCGTGCTTTTACTGTTATCAGTGTTTCACTTAGGGATTGACAGTGGTGCTGATAGTGCCACTAGTTTTTCTCATGGTAGGTGATAATGGTCATGGAAGTGTCAACAGTGTTTCCAATGTGTGTAATAGTGGTCTAAGAAGTTTCACTAGATATTTTCAAATGATGACTGATAGTGTGATGGTAGTGTCACCACTGTTTCATGTGGTGAGTGATAGTGGTGCGGGAAGTGTCACCAGTTTTTCCCATGGTGTGTGATAGTGCTGCTGGTGTTGTCATCAGTGTTTCCTTTGAAGGGTTATAGTGAAGCTAGAATTGTCACCAGTGTTTCCCATGGTAGGTGATAATGGTGCTGGTAGTGTCACCAGTGTTTCCTTGGTGGGTGATTGTGGTGCAGGTAGTGTCATCAGTGTTTCCCTTAGTGAGTGATAGTGGTGCTGGTAATGTCACCAATGTGTCCTGTGTTGGGTTATAGTGGTGCTGGTAGTGTCACCAGTGTTTCCGATGGTGGTGATAGTGGTGCTGGTAGTGTCACCAGTGTTTCCCAAGGTGGGTTATAGTGTTACTATTAGTGTAACCTGTGTTTTCCTTGTGAGTGATATTGGTGCTGGATTTTTTTTTTGCAGGGATATTCCTGCGCGGGCCCTAAGCCTCTGGCTGGCCCACTAAGTTTTGCTTGTTTCTGTTTTACTTGAGCGGAGTATGAGTATTTATGACACGTATGGTCGCTTCAGTAAGATTTTGCCATTTGTGTTTAACAACATCTTGTGCTCTGTTGAATCTAAGTTGAAATCTTAAGGTGCTGGTAGTGTCACCACTGCTTCTCGTGGTTGGTGCTGTGTCACTAGTGTTTCCCATGGTGGGTGATAGTGGTGCTGTAAGTGTCACTAGTGTTTCCCATGGTGGGTGATAGTGGTGCTGTAAGTGTCACTAGTGTTTCCCATGGTGGGTGATAGTGGTGCTGTAAGTGTCACTAGTGTTTCCCATGGTGGGTGATAGTGGTGCTGTAAGTGTCACTAGTGTTTCCCATGGTGGGTGATAGTGGTGCTGTAAGTGTCACTAGTGTTTCCCATGGTGGGTGATAGTGGTGCTGTAAGTGTCACTAGTGTTTCCCATGGTGGGTGATAGTGGTGCTGTAAGTGTCACTAGTGTTTCCCATGGTGGGTGATAGTGGTGCTGTAAGTGTCAGTAGTGTTTCCCATGGTGGGTGATAGTGGTGCTGTAAGTGTCACTAGTGTTTCCCATGGTGGGTGATAGTGGTGCTGTAAGTGTCACTAGTGTTTCCCATGGTGGGTGATAGTGGTGCTGTAAGTGTCACTAGTATTTCCCATGGTGGGTGATAGTGGTGCTGTAAGTGTCACTAGTGTTTCCCATGGTGGGTGATAGTGGTGCTGTAAGTGTCACTAGTGTTTCCCATGGTGGGTGATAGTGGTGCTGTAAGTGTCACCATGGTGGGTGATAGTGGTGCTGTAAGTGTCACCATGGTGGGTGATAGTGGTGCTGTAAGTGTCACCATGGTGGGTGATAGTGGTGCTGTAAGTGTCACTAGTGTTTCCCCATGGTGGGTGATAGTGGTGCTGTAAGTGTCACTAGTGTTTCCCCATGGAGGGTGATAGTGGTGCTGGAAGTGTCACCATGGTGGGTGATAGTGGTGCTGGTAGTGTCACTAGTGTTTCCCCATGGAGGGTGATAGTGGTGCTGGAAGTGTCACTAATGTTTTCTCTGGTTGGTGTTAGTAGTACTGGTAGTGCCTCTTGTGTTTCCCGTGTTGGGTGACAGTGGTGCTGGAAGTGTCACCAGTATGCCTCATGGTGGGTGAAAGTGGCGTTGTTAGTGACACATGGTTTCTCATTTTGGGTGAAAATGGTGCTGGTAGTGCCACTAGTGTCTTTCATGGTTGATGATAGTGGTTCTTGTAGTGACATAAGTGTTTCTCATGGTTGACAATAGTGATGCTGGTAGGATCACTAGTGTTTCCCGTGGTAGGTGATAGTTGAGCTGGTAGGGTCACTAGTGTTTCACATGGTGGGTAATAGCGGTGCTGATAGGGGTGACTAGTGTTTCACATGATGGGTAATAGCGGTGCTGATAAGGGTGACTAGTGTTTCCATAGTTTGTGATAGTGGTGCTGTTAGTGTTACCTATGTATCCCATTGTGGGTGATAATCGTGCTGGTAGTGTTACAAGTGTTTCTCACGATGGTTGATATCGGTGCTGGTAGTGTCAATAGTGTTTCCCCCTGGTGGGTGACAGTTGTGCTGAGTAGTGTAAATTGAGACGTAGACCGTGCGCTACACCTTCAGCAGGTGTTCAATTGCACACCCGAAGCAAGTAAATGCGTGGTCTACCTCTCCGGGGGTCCCAGGCTTCTCCAACAGCATACATGTGCGGTGTCGCGGGGTGGTTGTATGTCACGGAGAGTGGCCGGGTGTGTGTCTTGTGGGGGGATTGTGTCACTGTGGATAAAAGTGTAAGTATAAGAGCTTGTGTGAATGTTGAGTAGTTGTAAAATGAAAGTGTGTGAGTAAGTAGTGTAGATTTAAGCGTGTGGTGATATATAGTTAAATAAATGTATGTTGGAAAAAGGAGGATATGTTGAGGGCGGGCTTCTCCCATGTGGGGGTGTGCCCAGAAGATTGAGTTTTTTTTTTTAGGTGAATGGTTAGGGAAAGGTGTGTGAAGCAGGTGAGGAGGAGGGAAGGAGAGGGGAGGGGATGGGGGATGGGAGGGGAGGGGTAGGGGGAGTAAAGAGAGCCAGCCAGGGGATTTGACTGATACTGTGGCTCACACGCTCGTGTCTGTTGTATGTAAGAAGTCCAGGTGGAAGAGTGAAGTGTATATATTTTACCAAAAACGAATAACATTCTCACCAAAATCTTCGCCGGTGGTGTCAGCCTCCGATGTCTTCATCAGCAGGTGTAAAAGCTGCCATTAGTTTCATGTCAAACACGAGTGGGTGTTCCTTGTGTGACATGCCGCAGGCAAGTGAGTTGTGAGCCAATGACCCCTAATATTTTGTAAACTAAGGAAGTCCCCCCCTCTCACCCCCACCCTTCAGCCTAGACCGGTAAAGAGTGGCACATAGCAGCAACATGACTCACGTAAAATTGCATAACCACATGACTGTGGGGAGCGAGCGTTTGGGCGGGCTACCAATTTGATCTGTGATCTGTGACTGACTGAGGTAGATGAGGTGTGAGTGAGGGGTTATAATATTTTTGTAAACAAGGGGTGGGCCTCCTCACTCCCCCTACTTCCCATCCTGCTCCTTCAGCCTACATACAACTTCCACATGGTCCCCCATGTCACACGCGTCATAGCCCGCAGGAGGTAGACCACACACACACACACACACACACACACACACACACACACGGGTCGGGAGCGAGCGTTCAAGCAGGGTCACCTCTTTGATGTCTGTCATGTGACTGAGGTAAATGACCAAAATACCTCTCACCATACCCCCCTACTCGAGAGGAGGGTTCTCGTGTGTTTACATCAGAGAAGCTGCCACTCCTGCCTGTCTCCTCACCTAATCGGTCGTGGCACTTACATGCATGTCTATGTATTCATAACAAATAAGTAGATATGGGATATGTAAGTAGATATGTAATGTAAAAAAAATATCTCTCTAATATGGGAGAATTTACATTCCCCCAAGTATTTTTTTTTTTTTACATTACAGAGTATTAAAACAATTTAAGGATCATTTAAGCAGTACAGCCAATGTCATCATACAACCATTCTGTTTCATAGCATTCATACACCAAATAGTGAATACATCTTCTTTCTTTCTTACTATTTCTATTTCACCTTCAGACCTCATGTTTTGTGTTTACTCTGCATTACCCACTATTTTAACGATAAAGGCTCTTTTAAGCAGTTCAACACATCAAAATACTTGTTCTGTTTTATACCGTCACTCTATCAAATAGTAGCTGACTAAAATGTTATTTGAAAGTGGTGTGAAACGCTGTAGGAAAATCGTAAGTAAACACTATTTCAAAAAGATAAAGAATTGACTGAAAGAATCTCCCAAGGCATGTTACAGTCTTCAGTCCACTCTTACTGATTGACTTACGAAAAACTTTAAACTAAACTGGAAATGTACACACAAGAAATGATTCCCACATTCAGTAAACACCTACTGATTTGGCTGACTGAGACAACATATAGACGGTCTTGATGATTGCATTATTACTTTAAAGATGATAAACTTTAAACTAAACTGGAAATGTAGACACAAGAAATGATTCCCACATTCAGTAAACACTTACTGACTTGGCTGACTGACTGACTGACTGAAACAGCATATAGACGGCCTTGATGATTGTATTATTTTCCGTTTTAAGATGTAAAACTTTAAACTAAGCTAAAGAATGTACACACAAGAAATGATTCCCACATTCAGTAAACACCTACTGACTTGGCATTGACAACATATAGACGGACTATACAGGTTTACTTTAAAATGATATTTGGATGAATAAAGTATTAAGAGTGGAACATATTCTGTAGGGAACATAACCACATTGGACTGATGTAGTCTAACCCTTTAATGACACTGTTGACACGTGAGGGGGCTAGGAGAGACAACCCGCTGATTAGACGATGACGGCAAAGCCAGGACGCGAACGCTAATGAGACAAATGTCACACACGGCGCTAAACGTCTCAAGGTTGTCTTGCCCATCATCATCGGAGTCAAGGTCAGACGGTCTGAAACTGACTCATTGTCTAAGAGAGACCATATACGGACTTGATGATTATTATTATTAACTTTTAAAAATGGAAAAACTTAACACATAAGTTTGATGGTAGAAGCTAATTAAAGAGTGCTAAATATCTGATTAATTCGCTCTACCACTAAGATGATGGAAATGCTCATAAGTTCTTCTCACTCAGGTAGTGATGTCTAAAGCGGGAGCATGGCTGGATATAACGCTCTAGCCCTCCAGGTCCCATTAGAACACTATAAGGCCGCTGTTAGTGAGGCTTTTTTATTTCCTAAAGTATTTACTCCTCGATTGGTAGCAACAACAATTGCAAGCAGACAAACGGTGGGTTTATTACCTGTGAATTCTGGAGTGAATAATAAGTTTACAGACACCTATCTGGAATTCATCATAAAGGGAGTGAATGGTCAGCTGGTGGGCTTATCATCTATTGCTTTGGAGTTGTCTATTGATCTAACTGAAGAGGACGGAACAACGCCTTTAGGAGATGCTAAAATATCTCATTAGTAAAAGGATTGTCGCAAAAATCTTTTCAAATCTGCTAATGTGTATTTAAAACGAAATATAAAGCTGCTATCTACGATTTCAGGGTGTAAGGCTACGGGCGTTATGGTAAAGTGTCTCAGTTTTTTGTTAAATTGCGTTGATCCTAGCAAAATTGAGGTCGGTATTTTACTTATGCCTCAGCTGGAGAGAGTGAGAGAGAGAGAGAGAAGCAGTGGATAACAGATATGAAACGAGTGATGTAAATACCTGCTTCAAACTAATGTTGGATGTTACATCGGTTATTGAATACGTTTTGGATAATGTAGATATTTGAGTGCGTCTTGAACTTCAACCTGATAAATAGCTTGTTCTCAGTGATAATGAAAAGCTAATTTTAAATATAATATCAAGTCTACACATCTATGGGTGGATAGGGTATTGCCTTATCCTGAAGGTTTATTAGCCATTAATAAAGCTGTGCTGCAGAACAACTCTCCTATTACGTATATTTTTAATAAAACTTTATATAAAACATATATAGGGTACGAGTCAACGCTCGATATTAGCAGTTATTGAATAAAGTATTAAGAGTGGTGAATATTCTATTTTCATTGTACCGCTATGATAACAACAGTCTCTGTTTTTTGCTTACCTAATGAGGGGTAACAGTTGGAGAGGCGAGCTGTCTTCTCGCGAGAGAGAGTGGATGTCTGGCCGTGTGACGCTAACCAGGTGACATCGACACTCGGCGCTAAATGCCCCAAGGCCCGCCCGGCTCCTTATTCACATTCTAGTTGTACATAATAAAGCGTCTCTTTTTTTAAAATCGAGATGATGCTAGCAAAAATTGAAGCTAGCTATTTCTCTATTGCGTCAGCTAAAGAGAGAGAAAGAGAGAAGCAGCGGGTTGGCAGATATGAAAACGAGCAATGTAAATACCTGCTTCAAACTAATGTTGAATGCTTCATCGGTTACTGAATACATTTTGGATAATGTAGACCTTAGAGTATATGCCTTGAACTACAACCCGGTAAATGGATAGTACTCAGTGATAATGAACAAGCTAATTTTAAGTATAATATCAAGTCTACACGTGTTTATGATTTTTCCACATTGCGTTGCATTGTGTGTACTTACCGAGTTGTGCTTGCGGGGGTTGAGCTCTGGCTCTTTGGCCCCGCCTCTCAACGGTCAATCAACTAATGTATAGGTTCGTGAGCCTACAGGAACCTATACATTAGTTGATAGGTTCCTGAGCCTACAGGAACCTATACATTAGCTGTCTACTAATGGCAGCTCTTACACCTGCTGATGAAGACATCGGAGGCTGACACCACCGGGGGAGACTTTGGTGAGAATGTTATACGTTTTTGGTGAAATATAAATATATATACATACATCACTCTTTCACCTGGACTTCCTACATACAACAGACACGAGCGTGTGAGCTACAGTATCAGTCAAAGCCCCCGGCTGGCCTGTAATGGGTGTTAGTGGTGCTGGTATTGTTACCAGTGTTTCACTTAGGGAGTGACAGTGGTGCTGGTAGTGCCACTAGTGTTTTTCATGGTAGGTGATAATGGTGATGGAAGTGTCAACAGTGTTTCCAATTTGTGTAATAGTGGTCTGGGAAGTGTCACTAGATTTTTTCCAATGATTGACAGTGGTGCTGGTAATGTCAACAGTGTTTCCTATGGTGGATGATAGTGTTAAGGGTAGTGTCACCAGTATTCAACATGGTGGGTGACAGTAGTGCTGGTATTGTCATCAGTGTTTCCCCTTAGTTTATGATAATGGTGCTAGTAGTGGGACTACTGTTTCCTGTGGTGGGTTATAGTGGTGCTAGAACCGTCATCAGTGTTTCCCATGGTGGGTGATAGTGGTGCATGTAGTGTCACCAGTGTTTTCCATGGTGGGTGATAGTGGTACTGGTAGTGCCACTAGTGTTTCCCCTATTGGGTGATAGGTATTCTGGTAGTGTTATTATTGTTTTCTATGGTGGATGATAGTGGTGCTGGCAATGTTATCAGTGATTCCATGGTGGGTGATAGTGGTGCAGGAAGTGTCTCTATTGTTTTGTATCTTGGATGATATTGGTGTGGGTAGTGTCACCAATATTTCAAATGATGGGTCATAGTGGTGCTGGTAGTGTCACCAGTGTTTCCCGTGGTGGATGAAAATGATATGGGAATGTCACTAGTTTTTTTCAGTATTTTATAATAGTGATGCTCGTGGTGTAACAAATGTTTCCCATGGTGGATGATAGTGGTGCTGGTAGTGTCTCTAGTGTTTCCCATGGTGTGTGATCGTGGTGCTGTAGTATCACCAGCGATAGCAGGAGACGCGACATCAGCGATCCACTATACATCAAAAAGTCAACACCAGCAATTAACAGCCAAATAAAGCATAACTATATTTTACCCACTTCAAGACCCCGAACCAACATTGAAGCAGCAAGAGAAAGTATGGGCAAATAGGTCTTCTGTAGTTACTTCCATTCTTATGTTATCATTCCCAATTTATACCCACCTCACCCAAAACTTTTTTCATATCACCTCGCCCAAAACATATATAAGCACGATGTATGTTATGTGTATACCAGTCTTTGAAAGTGTAAGAAGCCTTACAAAACCCTTTTAGGTGTCAGACCAGGAATAAAAATGTACAAAAATCATTTTGGAGAACAAATTTTTCAATTCCCTCGACAGTGAAGAAAAACGTAAGAAATATTGAGAAGATTCGTGTTAGAATTATAAATCTTATCCTTTCGGTCATATTCAACAGCATATGTTTACAGGAAAGACTGGTACCTTTATATATATAAATATATATATATATATATATATATATATATATATATATATATATATATATATATATATATATATATATATATATATATATATATATATGTCGTACCTAGTAGCCAGAACGCACTTCTCAGCCTACTATGCAAGGCCCGATTTGCCTAATAAGCCAAGTTTTCCTGAATAAATATATTTTCTCTGCTTTTTTTCTTATGAAATGATAAAGCTACCCATTTCATTATGTATGAGGTCAATTTTTTTTATTGGAGTTAAAATTAACGTAGTTATATGACCGAACCTAACCAACCCTACCTAACCTAACCTAACCTATCTTTATAGGTTAGGTTAGGTTAGGTAGCCGAAAAAGTTAGGTTAAGTTAGGTTAGGTAGGTTAGGTAGTCGAAAAACAATTAATTCATGAAAACTTGGCTTATTAGGCAAATTGGGGCTTGCATAGTAGGCTGAGAAGTGCGTTCTGGCTACTAGGTACGACATATATATATATATATATATATATATATATATATATATATATATATATATATATATATATATTCTAATAGGGGGTATAGGTGTTGTGTTGGTTGTCTCTTCAGAGGTTGCATGGCGTTTCACTTTCCTTCTTATGATGTCTTCGACGAAACCATTGGAGAAGCCGTTGTTGACTAGGACCTGCCTTACCCTACAGAGTTCTTCGTCGACTTGCTTCCATTCTGAGCTATGGCTGAGAGCACGGTCGACATATGCGTTAACAACACTCCTCTTGTACCTATCTGGGCAGTCGCTTTTGGCATTTAGGCACATTCCTATGTTCGTTTCCTTAGTGTAGACTGCAGTGTGGAAACCTCCACTCTTTTCCATGACTGTTACATCTAGAAAGGGCAGCTTCACATCCTTTTCCATCTCACAAGTGAAACGCAGCACAGAAATCTGCTCAAATGCCTCCTTCAGCTCCTGCAGATGTCTGACATCAGGTACCTGTGTAAAAATGTCGTCAACATACCTGCAGTATATGGCCGGTTTCATGTTCATGTCGACTAAGACTTTTTGCTCGATGGTACCCATGTAGAAGTTTGCAAACAGGACACCTAGGGGAGAACCCATGGCGACCCCATCTACTTGCTTATACATGTGCCCATCCGGGCTCAAGAAGGGTGCCTCTTTAGGATGTGAGGATGGTGGCTGTGCCTGCGGAGGGGCCTGCTGGGAGTGGTGTGGCGCTGCCTATCTCGAAGCGTTCGTGGCGGGCTTGGAGTGCGTCTCCCCTTCGTGGTGTGCCTTGGGAGATGGTGGAGGAGTATGGTGCTCTGGTGTACCCCGCCATGGATGATGGTGCTGTGAGGGGCTCCGAAGTTGCTGCCTGTGCCCCCCCTCCCCGTCTCCTGCGTCACCTGCTGTTGAATCTCCGTAGTGGGGGGTTGCCCCTGATGATCGGGACCTCGTCGTGGTGTTGCTGAAAGATGTGCGCCGGGGGGACTCGGCTCCTGTGCCCTGTGGTGGGGTCGATGCCGCACCTGCATTTCCTGCAGTTCCCCCTCCTCCCCCGGTCTTGGGGAAGCCTAGTCCCGACTGCTGGGGTCGTGCCCTGTGAGGGTCCGGTGTTGGGCCCTTATCGGGATGCCCGGGTGCTTCCGATCCCGTGGTGCTTGTCCACTGTCTGGATGTCGCGGGTGAAGGAGTTTGTTTATAGGGTGCCGGATAAGATGTCTCAGCCGAGGGCACCGCCTGGTGGCCGGGTGCCCGATGACACGTGGGTGATTTGGGAAGCGTACTGTTTGCGCTTTCTGATATACAAGTTCCCGGAGAAGTATTAGTTAATGTCTTGCGCACAACGCTGCCGCCATGAACTCGACACCCCGCCCCATGGAGCAGGGTGTCTCCCTCTAACGTCCACCTCTGTTTTCGTCGCCACTCCTCTCTCTACAGCTCAACACATCTAACACTTTTGACTTTCTTCTCCTTAACGTCAACGCGTCTCCCTACATCTGTCCTGGTGCAGTAAACTGTCCTGGTGCAGAGGGTAAACCCTTCATACAAACTGCACCTATTCTCAGGAAGAAGAAGAAGTGTGACAAGTGTCTCTCATGTTGGGTGATAGTGCTGATGGAAGTGTTACTAGTGTTTCTCATGGTGGGTGATAGTGGTGCTGAAAGTGTCAATAGTGTTTCTCATGGTGGGTGATAGTGGTGCTGAAAGTGTCAATAGTGTTTCTCATGGTGGGTGATAGTGGTGCTGAAGGTGTTAATAGCGTTTATCGTAATGTGTGATTGCGGTGCTAGTAGTGTCACCAGTGTTTCCCCTGGTGGGGATTAGTGTTGCTGGTAGTGTCAATAGCGGTTCCCATGGTGGGTGATAGTAGTGCTGGTAGTGTCACCAGTGTTTCCCATAGTGGATGATAGTTGTAGTGTCACCAGTGGTTCCCATGGTGGGTGATAGTGGTGCTGGTAATGTCACCTGTGTTTCTCATGGTGGGTGCCAGTGGTGCTGGTAGTGTTACTAGTGTTTCCCATAGTGGGTGGGTGATAGTTATGCTGGTAGTGTTGCCAGTGTTTCCCATGGAGGGTGATGTAGGTGTTGATAGAGTCAATAGTGTTTCCCAATGATGGTGATAGTGGTGCTGGTAGTGTCACCAGTGTTTCTCATTGTGAGTGATAGTGGTGCTGGTAGTGTCACTAGTGTTTCCCGTGGTAGGTGATGGTGGTGCTGGAAGAGACTCTAATGTTTCTCATTGAGGGGTGGTAGTTGTGCTGGAAATGTTACCATTGTTTCGATCGTGGGTTATAGTGGTACTTATATTGTCACCAGTGTTTCCCTTTGTTGGTGATGATGGTGCTGGTAAGGTCACTAGTATTATTCATGGTGGGTGATAGTGGTGCTGTTAGTGTCACTAGTATTATTCATGGTGTGTGATAGTGGTGTTGGTAATGTCACTAGTATTATTCATGGTGTGTGATAGTGGTGTTGGTAATGTCACTAGTATTATTCATGGTGTGTGATAGTGGTGTTGGTAATGTCACTAGTATTATTCATGGTGTGTGATAGTGGTACTGGTAATGTCACTAGTATTATTCATGGTGGGTGATAGTGGTGTTGGTAATGTCACTAGTATTATTCAGGGTATGTGATAGTGGTGCTGTTAGTGTCACAAGTATTTCTTATGGTGGGTGATAGTAGAGCTGGTAGGGCCACTAGTGTTTCACGTTGTGGCTGATAGTGGTGCTGTTAGTGTTTCCAGTGTATTCACCTAGTTGTATTCATGTAGTTGTATTCACCTAGTTGTGCTTGTGGGGGTTGAGCTCTGCTCTTTCGGCCCGCCTCTCAACTATCAATCAACTGTTTCTACTACTACTACTACTTTTTTTTCCACCACCCCTCACCCCCCAGGAAGCAGCCCGTGACAGCTGACTAACTCCCAGGTACCTATTTACTGCTAGGTAACAGGGGCATAGGGTGAAAGAAATTCTGCCCATCTCTTCTCCCCGGGACCACAGGATCACGTGTACAGCGTGCTGTCTGCTCGGCCACCCGGCTCTACAAGTGTTATCCATTGTGAATAATAGTGGTGCTAGTAGGGCCACCAGTGTTTCTCATGGTGGGTGATAGTGGTGCTGGTAGTGTCACCAGTGTTTCTCATGGTGGGTGATTGTCGTGCTGGTAGTGTTACTAGTGTTTCTCATGGTGGGTGATAGTGGTGCTGGTAGTGTCATCAGTGTTTCTCATGGTGGGTGATTGTCGTGCTGGTAGTGTCACCAGTGTTTCTCATGGTGGGTGATAGTGGTGCTGGTAGTGTCACCAGTGTTTCTCATGGTGGGTGATTGTCGTGCTGGTAGTGTCACCAGTGTTTCTCATGGTGGGTGATAGTGGTGCTGTTAGTGTCACCAGTGTTTCTCATGGTGGGTGATTGTGGTGCTGGTAGTGTTACTAGTGTTTCTCATGGTGGGTGATTGTGGTGCTGTTAGTGTCCCCTACGCTTTTGGTCAGAGGTCATAATACTTACCCATGTAGGGAGTTTTCCATTCTTTTCCAGAGCACAAAGAATTGTAGCTCTGTAAGTATTATCTAGTCTTAGTAAAACACCTCTTGCTCTTATCCTCCTCATTTATAAAGTACCGAGTATACTAATTCCTACATTCCTTTGTATCATCTCGAACCATTTCGAGATGATACAATAGATAGATGATATTTTTGTTTCGCTATTCATGATTTTATTAATCAATTTAATTCTTGTAACCTTTCGTTATCCTGATCATTAATTCCACACAGGATAGTTTAAAGTTGCCAGTCTTGCCACGTCACTTATTCACAATGTTCAGACTTCCTGCCTTCCTCGCCAGTCCAGAGGAAGAGCTTGGTACCCTTATTTGGGCTACCAAAGCCGAATTGATGACACTTACCACTGAATACCACATTTCTCCCCTCTCAAGATGCCACTAAATCTGAATTCCATAATTAATTTTAGAGCACCTGTTAGAAAAACGACATAATCACTCCTTAGATGAATGAACAACATCATATTGCAGATAAGACCCTGGCAGCCATGAAGTTGAAGATCGAGTTAGCCAACATAGAGCGCGAACGTCAGAGGGAAACTCTCCAGGTAACAGAACGGGAATCTGCCCTGTAGAGAGAACAAGCTGCCCTCCAGAGGGAACAAGTTGAACTCAACTTGTTCATGAACATGTTCCAGCATCTAGATTCAACATCAATGACAACAACAATACGTGCTCAAACATATTGTCGCCTAGACAGTTCACCTCCACCCTCCATCCGCCCCTCCGTGGTGCCTCGTTGCCGTGGTGAGGGGCTCACGTACACCTCCCTGGGACAGGTGTGGGTTGCCTGTGCCCCCTCTTCTGCCCCCTCTTTGGGTGGTGTTCGTGCTGATGGGCACCATGTAGGGGCCTTGTGAGCCATCGGACCACTCGCTGGAGGGGTCGCCTGTGAGAGGCCGCTCTGTGTGGATGGTTGGGTGTCCAGGCTAGGGCGATAGGGGGACTGGGGTCTTAGCACCAGTTTGGGAGAATGAACGAAGTAGTAGGACTCCCCTGTTGAAAAGGGGGAGCACCGCTGGGGACGACACACCCTTCCTGCAATGGCCCGCGCTCGGCCTCCCTGGCTGCCCTGGTAGGTGGTATCCCTTGGTTCCGGGTCCCATCCCTTATATATTGGTTTGCTATATGGATGACGACTTGACTACTCCTAACCAGGCTCATGAGGTGGGCGACCAAGCCCCTGAGTCAGACCGTCCTGGATGACAGGGATCTGTAGCCTCCGCTACAGAGCCCGGTTTAGGCCCAGACCGGACTCTTCCTCCCTGCTCCCCTCCCTCCTCTGTGGTTGGGTCGAGCCCCAAGCCTGCTGTGGTGACCGTCTCGTCCCCTGTGCAAGGCTCCATCTCTTCTTGTGACTACTGCACCTTTCGACCCGTCTCTCTCTACGGGTTCTCAACACCGTACCCGCCACGGCCGCTCTCGTATGCTCCCTTCCCATCCTACTTCGTTTCATGCTTTGTTTGGTCCTGCTACATGGACTAAGTACTTTGACCTCCAACCTTTGGTCTCACCTCCTCCTGACGATTTTTCCCTTCATAGGCATTTTGTCGATTCCGTGGATCGATTCCTGTCACCTTCAACCCCACTCGTCTTGGTACACGTGTCGTTGCTGCTCCTTCTCAGGATGCGGCCAATCGCTTGGCCGCCTTATCCTGCCTTGGCAAAACCCCTGTTTGCGTCTCGAAGAACGCTTGGTTGAATGCCAGTGTGGGCACTGTTCTCCTCCCGCACCATGTTGGGACTGGTGTTAGGGATCTCAGGGACTGCCACGAAGATATCAAGCATGTCCTCGAGGCCCAGGGTCATTCTGTCCTCCAGGTGGATACATTTACTCGTCCCCCTCGTGGTCATCGCCGTCTGCCTCTTCGAGTTGTGAAGGTTACCTTTGATGGTAGGACCCTTCCATCCTCTGTTATTCTTGCTTGTGCCAGGTGCTCCGTTCAGGAGTATATTCCATCTCCTTGGCTCTGCAGTAAGTGCTGGAAGTTTGGGCATGGTGCCCTCAAATGCTCTAGTCCTGTCTCTCTGGCCCCTGTGTGGAAGCGAGGGTCACTCTAAGTTGGAGTGCACTTCTCCCAGGCCCGCTGCCTCAATTGCGGTGAGGCCCACCCTACCTTCTCCCGTACGTGTATTCGTTATAAACTTGAGGCAGCTGTCCTCAACTTGAAGCACCGGGGCCGTTTATCTTTTCCTGAGGCTCGGCCCCAAGTTCATCGTCTCCCCTCTTTCGCCGGTGTCTCCTATGCTCGCGTGGTGCGCTCTTCCTCCTCCTCGTCCTTCCCGCCTTCCTCAGTCTCACAACCGTTTCCGAGCCTTAGACCCGGACATGCCCACCACCACCTCCCCTGTTTCCCTCCGTTCTGTCCCGAAGAGTCCCCCCTCCTGGTTCTCTGTCTAGGGCTCCCCTTCTTTCTACCAGTCTGTCACGTCTCCTGTGTCTTCTATTTCCTCTCCTAGTCCTCCTTCCCGTCCTTCTCCGTCTCTTGGCTCTCCACGCCGCCTGACTGTGCGGGCCGACGTCCATCGCTCTCCTGATGGTTGTGTTGTTCGCTCTCGCTCTTCTTCTATCGAGACACTGGAGTCTGTTGCCCAGTACGTTGCTGCTGGGACGCCTGTATCTTTGAGTCAGAAGCGGAAACCTGGTTCCTCTCCTTCCTCCTCCCCTGTCGGTAAGAAAGCTTCGCTTTCTTCTTCACCCCCCTATCTCTGATTCTATCGTTCCTTCCCCTCCTGCTTCAGTAGTGGTGCCCCCTGTTCCTACTGTGGGGTTTTCTTTTAGTCCCCCGGTTCCATCTCGGTTACTGCCTTGCTGAGGTGCGCTCCCCTCTTTCTGCCCCCCCCCCCCCCCTCCTCCCATTCCTTCTCCTCCAGACCCTGCTCGTCCACCTCTGGTCCGTCCTCCCGCATCTTGCCCTCGTTCTTTACTCAGTTTACCCATGCCCCTTAACCCTGACTTCGGTGACCCTGATCCTGACTGTGTTTTTTAGCATGCTGTGTTCCTTCTTTACCTTTGTTTCTTCTTTGCTCTCTGTTACTCTCCTCTCTCTCTTTGCTGATGTCTTTTCTTCAGTGGAACATCCGTGGATTTTACGCCAATTTCCTTGACCTCCAACTTCTCATTTCACAGTTTTCGCCCTTTGTGTCTGTCTCCAGGAGCCGATGCTTGGTTCTCGTCCTGGTCGCTTCCGTGGCTATTCTTTTCTCTTTCTATTCTTTTTCTTTCTCTAAGGGAGCCGGTCGGCCGAGCGGACAGCACATTGGACTTGTGATCCTGTGGTCCTGGGTTCGATCCCAGGCGCCGGCGAGAAACATTGGGCAGAGTTTCTTTCACCCTATGCCCCTGTTACCTAGCAGTAAAATAGGTACCTGGGTGTTAGTCAGCTGTCACAGGCTGCTTCCTGGGGGGTGGAGGCCCTGGTCGAGGACCGGGCCGCGGGGACACTAAAAAAAAAGCCCCGAAATCATCTCAAGAATCTCAAGATAACCTCCCCCCCGATAGCTGGGGTCCATAATTCTTCTGCTCTCTTGATTCGTTCCGATGTTCCCTTTGTCCCGTTACTTGTTTCCTCGCCTCTCCACTGTTCTGCCGCCCGTGTCTTTGTGCGTAGATGGTACACGGTTTGTTCCATTTATCTCTCCCCCACTGTCCCACTTTCTCTTCCCGATCTTAAACACCCCTCCTAGACTCCTTGCCAGACCCTGTGCTCCTGCTGGGTGATTTCAATTGTCGTCATGCCCTTTGGGGTGATGTGCTGACAAACACCCGGGTCGCCTCCCTGAACCTTTCATCCTCTCTTCTTTCCTGTCCCTTCTTAATTCTGGTGAGCCCACTCATTTGGACTCTCGGACTCGCTCCCTTTCTTGTCTCGATCTTTCTCTGTGCTCGTCATCCCTTTCCCTTAGATTTCGGGTGGCGAGTCCTTGATGACCTGCGAGTCCATGGCAAGTGACCATTTTCCTATCCTTGTCACTTTTTTCTCCTTTCGCCCTCCTCTCTCCTTCCCTAGGTGGCGGTTTGCCGAGGCTGACTGGCGCCTCTTTACTTCTCCATGCTACTATTTCTGACCTCTCCGTTTTACCTTTCCCTCGGGCCCTCCTTCTTTTTCACTGTCTTTGATGCTGCCCTCCACTCTATTCCTCACTCTTCCTCTCGGGGAACGTGGAAGTGCATTCCCTGGTGGAGTTTGGACTGTGCTCGGGCTGTCCGCTGTAAGCGTGCAGCCTTGAAGAGACATCGCCGCCGGCAGACGGTTGAGTCTTTTCTTTTGTTTCGGAAGGCGAGTGTGGTGGCCCGTAGGACCATCCGTACGGCTAAACGTGCTTGCTGGGCGTCTTACGTCTCCACCGTTACGTCCGAAACTCCTCTTCCACTGGTCTGGAAGTGTATCCGCAAGATTGCGGGTAAGTTCGTTCCCGATGTCTCACTATTCCTTTGCCTCCATGGTGCTCTTGTGGCGGACCCGTTGCAGGTTACGACCGAACTGGGTTCCCATTTCTCCTCTGTTAGTTCTGATTCTCATCTCCCCCAATCCTTCCTTCTTCGTAAGCCTCTCCTTGAATCTCGTCCTTTAAATTTCTGTACTTATCTTCACCTTCCCTATAATGATCCCTTCTCTCTCTCTGAACTTGTATCTGCCCTAGCCCTTTGTGGTTCTACGGCAGCGGGCTCTGATGGCATTCATTATGAAATGCTTCGCCATCTCCCTCCGTGCACGTCTCAGTATTTACTGAGTCTGTACAATCGGTCTGGAGTCGTCGTCAGTCCCTGAAGGCTGGCTCGATGCTGTTGTCCTCCCTGTTCAGAAACTAGGGTCTTTCGGGTCATCCCCCAAGGACTTCCGCCTATTGCCCTCACGAGTTGTGTCTGCAAGCTCTTTGAACGTATGGTCAACGTTCGTTTGATGTGGTTCTTAGAACACTATCACCACCTCTCCCCTTCTCAATTTGGGTTTCGCAAGTGCCGCAGCACAACAGATGTCCTGGTGAACTTGGAGGTCTATATTCGTACTGCTTTTGCTGCGAAGACCTCCGTTGTTGCCGTCCTTTTTGACCTGGAAAAGACTTACGACACTACCTGGCGGTATCATATTCTGTCTCAACTTCATTCTTTTGCCTTCGTGGGAACCTCCCTCTCTTCCTCCGGAGCTTCCTCTCTCGTCGTTCCTTTCGTGTGCGGCTTGGTACTGCTCTCTCTGCCCCTTTTCAGCAGTATGAGGGTGTACCCCACGGTAGTGTTCTGAGCACTACTCTTTTTCTAGTTGCCCTCAATGGTCTTCTTTCCTCTCCTCCTTCTGGCATATTCTCTGCTCTCTATGTTGATGATCTTACCCTTTGCTGTCGGGGTGATGATTCCCCTCTCCTTCAACGGCGGCTTCAACTTGCGATTGATGCCGTGTCGTCTTGGGCCACTGATCATGGCTTCAAGTTCTCTGCGTCTACGACTTATGCTATGACTTTTACTCGGAAGCATGTCGTTCTTCGTCCCTCTTTGTCACTTTATGGTCATCCCATTGTGTACAGTGATTCCGCGAAGCTTTTGGGGTTAGTCTTTGACACTCGTTTGTCTTGGTCAGCCCATATCTCTTACCTACGAGTTGAATGCTCTAAGTCCCTTAACCTCCTTAAGGTTTTGTCCCATACTTCTTGGGGAGCGGAAGGTGCACGCTCCTCTATTTGCACTCCTCTCTCGTCCTGTCTAAACTCGATTATGGTTGCCCTGCATACTCTTCTGCTTCTCCTTCTACTCTTCGCCGTCTTGATGCTTTGCACCATACTGGGTTGCGTCTCAGCTCTGGTGCCATTCGTTCGACTCCCGCCCTTAGTTTGTATGTTGACACTGGCTTTCTCTCTCTTCAGGACCGCCGTGATCGCTACTGTCTTCGCTATCTTGCGCGGTCCTTCCAACATCCTTCCTCTCGCCTCTGTCGTGCATTGACTTTTCCTCCTCCTGTGGTTCCTGTTCCTCTTCATTGTCTCCCACTTTCTGTCCAGTAATCTCGCTTACAAGATTCTCTTTCTGTTCATATTTCTAATGTTTCTCCTTGTATTGTTCCTTCCTTGCCTCCGTGGAGAGTCCCCCTTCCCAAGTTTTGTACGTCCTTGACTTGTATTGCTAAAGCCTTTACCCCTCCTACAATTCTGAAAAGCCTCTTCCTTGAGCACTTTTCTTCGCAATCCCACTCTATTTCCATCTTCACCGATGGGTCTAAGTCTGCAGACAGTGTGGGCTACTCTGTTGTTTTTCCTGACCGTACTTATATGTGTCGCCTCCCTTCGGAGGCTAGCGTCTTTACGGCAGAACTTTATGCTATTCTTTATGCTCTTCTCTTGTTTTCTCATTCTCATTCCTCCTTTGTGGTTGTAGTTGACTCTCGTAGTGCCCTCATGGCTCTAGGGTCCTTTAATCCTGTCCATCCGGTGGTCATCGAGATTCAACATTGGCTGTTTCTTATTTCTAGTAAATTTAAATCAGTAGAGTTTTGCTGGGTTCCCAGCCATATTGGTGTTTCTTTCAATGAGCATGCGGATGCTGCCGCTAAGGAAGCTATCCATTCTTGTCCCATCTCCAGTAAAGGTATTCCTTATTCCGACTTTTATCCTGTTATTCATTCTTCCATTCTTGCTCGTTGGCAGGGTTGTTGGTCCTCTGTGGTTGGTAACAAGCTGCGTACTCTCAAACGTAGTGTGTCCCCGTGGCCTTCCTCCTGCCACCGTAACCGGCGGTGGGAAACTGCTTTGGCACGGCTGTGGGTTGGTCATACTCGCTTAACCCACGGTCACTTAATGGAGCTCGCCCTGCTCCTTATTGTCCGAATTGCGTTGTCCCTCTTACAGTTGTGCATATCCTTGTTGAATGTCCTGACTTCCAGGACGAGCGTGTGTCTTGCTTTCCTACCGTTCCTCGCGGTCACTTGTCCCTCGATAGAATTCTAGGTGAATTGGATACTTTTGATATCGTTCGCCTTATGCGTTTTTGTTCTCGTATTGGCATTCTTGGTGATATTTAGCGTCCTCTGATTATTTCGCACTTTGATGGTGCTACATAGCCTTCCCGGTTTGGTGCCTTCTTTTAATAATTACCTTACCTTACCCTCCATCCGACATACCCAAAGCAACTGTACCTGATGTGTCGCCGGTTGACTAGATACCACCAGCTAACTACCTAGTTTAAATGCTGGCTTCTTGTTCAAACTCCAGGATTCGCTCTAAGTATTACATCATGCCCCATATATAAGGGTTTGCCGGCATCCAGCACACCAGACTACAGTTCCAGTGCTCTCACCTGTAACATCTACTCTCGCTTCCCCGGGTGATTGTAGATGCGCACAGCTTTTGGTGCACTACTTGTACCTTTGTTGTTAACGTAAAATTTCACTTGAATATATATCTCACTTTGATCTTGTGTAAAGCCAAGTGACTACGGATTTTGCTTTTATTAATTACTAGCAGTACCTGGCCACGCGTTGCTGTGGCTCATGCGTTGCTGAGCTACAGCAACCTTCCTTGTCCCCCAGTCCTCTCCACCAATCCCGCCTCACCCGTTTACTCGGCCACCCAACCATACCCCACTCCACCGCCCCCTCGTCCTCCCCACCATTCCCCACTCCACCAACCTCTCTTCCTTCCCACCATGCCCCACTCCCCTGTCCCTTTGTTCTCCCCACAATTCTCCATTCCCCCACCCCCTCATCCCCACCATCCCAAACTCCCCCGTTCCATCGTCCTTCCCCACTATTACCCCTCCCTTGTTCCCTCGTTCTCCCACCATCTCTCACTTCCGTTCCCTCGACATCCCCACCATTCTCCCCTCCCTTGCCCGATGCCTTCCCAGATAGTCTGATGTTCCCATCAGAAAATTGGGAACATCAAGTGATCTGATGTTCCCATCACTGAAATATAAGAAAAACAGTTAAAAAATGAGATTAAAATATCAAAAAACTATAATCACAAAATGAATAGTATGGTAAACAACACAGCTCAATTCCAACGCAATTCTCACAAAATTATTAAATCAAAATGAAAATAAATCAAAATCTATGAAAATTCAATTTATCAATGCAATCAGAAACATTAAAATGGAATTTTAACATTTAGTATAGCATGTAAGCTTAGGGCCCGCGCAGGAATATCCCTGCAAAAAAAAAAAAAAAAAAAAAAAGTATAGCATGTGTGTTACTCCTACATGCAACAGATGGCGCTGTTGTCAAGAAAAGCATAGTTTTACCTGTCATAGGTGTGGCATTTATACTTATACTTACGAAACGAACGGTATGGTAAGCAGCACAGCTCAATTCCAACACAATGTCACAAAATAATTCAATAAAAAATAAAATAAATCGAAAGCTATGAAAACAAAATTTATGAATGCAATCGGAAACATTGAAATAGAATTCATGACATATTTAGTATAGTGTGCATGTTGCTATTATGTGCAACAGATGGCGCTGTTTTTCAAAAACGCTTTACCTGTCACAGGGGTGGCATCTACATAGTAGGTATATAAAAAGACACGCCTATTCGAATGCAACATTGTGTAAAAATTTCAAAGCAATCAATGAAGAACTTTTGGAGATTACATCGTGTGTTGCTCTTATGTCCACCAGATGGCGCTGTTCTTAAAAAAAACCAGTTTTTTCCTGTCACAGTTGAGGCATTTATATAGTAGATTGGGTGACAGTGGTGCTGAAAGTGTCAACAGTGTTTCTCGTAGTGTGTGATAGTGGTGTTGGAAGTGTCACCAGTGTTTCTAATGGTGGTTGATTTTAGTGCTGATAGTGTTACTAGTGTTTCTCATGGTGGGTGATTGTGGCGCTGTTAGTGTCACTAGTGTTTCTCATTTTGGGTGATATTGATGCTGGTAGTGTTACTAGTAATTCCCATGGTGGATGATAGTGGTGCTAGTAGTGTGACATGAGTTTCTCATAGTGGGTGATAGTGGTGCTGGTTGTGTTCCAAGTGTTTCCTATATTTGGTGATCATGGTGCTGGTGGTGTCACCAGTGATTTCTGTGGTGGGTGTTAGTAATGCTAGGAGTGCCACTAGTGTTTCCCATGGTGGGTGATATTAGTGCTGGTAGTGTCACTAGTGTTTCCTGTAATGGGTGTTAGTCGTGCTTTTACTGTTATCAGTGTTTCACTTAGGGATTGACAGTGGTGCTGATAGTGTCACTAGTTTTTCTCATGGTAGGTGATAATGGTCATGGAAGTGTCAACAGTGTTTCCAATGTGTGTAATAGTGGTCTAAGAAGTTTCACTAGATATTTTCAAATGATGACTGATAGTGTGATGGTAGTGTCACCACTGTTTCATGTGGTGAGTGATAGTGGTGCGGGAAGTGTCACCAGTTTTTCCCATGGTGTGTGATAGTGCTGCTGGTGTTGTCATCAGTGTTTCCTTTGAAGGGTTATAGTGAAGCTAGAATTGTCACCAGTGTTTCCCATGGTAGGTGATAATGGTGCTGGTAGTGTCACCAGTGTTTCCTTGGTGGGTGATTGTGGTGCAGGTAGTGTCATCAGTGTTTCCCTTAGTGAGTGATAGTGGTGCTGGTAATGTCACCAATGTGTCCTGTGTTGGGTTATAGTGGTGCTGGTAGTGTCACCAGTGTTTCCGATGGTGGTGATAGTGGTGCTGGTAGTGTCACCAGTGTTTCCCAAGGTGGGTTATAGTGTTACTATTAGTGTAACCTGTGTTTTCCTTGTGAGTGATATTGGTGCTGGATTTTTTTTTTGCAGGGATATTCCTGCGCGGGCCCTAAGCCTCTGGCTGGCCCACTAAGTTTTGCTTGTTTCTGTTTTACTTGAGCGGAGTATGAGTATTTATGACACGTATGGTCGCTTCAGTAAGATTTTGCCATTTGTGTTTAACAACTTCTTGTGCTCTGTTGAATCTAAGTTGAAATCTTAAGGTGCTGGTAGTGTCACCACTGCTTCTCGTGGTTGGTGCTGTGTCACTAGTGTTTCCCATGGTGGGTGATAGTGGTGCTGTAAGTGTCACTAGTGTTTCCATGGTGGGTGATAGTGGTGCTGTAAGTGTCACTAGTGTTTCCCATGGTGGGTGATAGTGGTGCTGTAAGTGTCACTAGTGTTTCCCATGGTGGGTGATAGTGGTGCTGTAAGTGTCACTAGTGTTTCCCATGGTGGGTGATAGTGGTGCTGTAAGTGTCACTAGTGTTTCCCATGGTGGGTGATAGTGGTGCTGTAAGTGTCACTAGTGTTTCCCATGGTGGGTGATAGTGGTGCTGTAAGTGTCACTAGTGTTTCCCATGGTGGGTGATAGTGGTGCTGTAAGTGTCAGTAGTGTTTCCCATGGTGGGTGATAGTGGTGCTGTAAGTGTCACTAGTGTTTCCCATGGTGGGTGATAGTGGTGCTGTAAGTGTCACTAGTGTTTCCCATGGTGGGTGATAGTGGTGCTGTAAGTGTCACTAGTATTTCCCATGGTGGGTGATAGTGGTGCTGTAAGTGTCACTAGTGTTTCCCATGGTGGGTGATAGTGGTGCTGTAAGTGTCACTAGTGTTTCCCATGGTGGGTGATAGTGGTGCTGTAAGTGTCACCATGGTGGGTGATAGTGGTGCTGTAAGTGTCACCATGGTGGGTGATAGTGGTGCTGTAAGTGTCACCATGGTGGGTGATAGTGGTGCTGTAAGTGTCACTAGTGTTTCCCCATGGTGGGTGATAGTGGTGCTGGAAGTGTCCCATGGAGGGTGATAGTGGTGCTGGAAGTGTCACCATGGTGGGTGATAGTGGTGCTGGTAGTGTCACTAGTGTTTCCCCATGGAGGGTGATAGTGGTGCTGGAAGTGTCACTAATGTTTTCTCTGGTTGGTGTTAGTAGTACTGGTAGTGCCTCTTGTGTTTCCCGTGTTGGGTGACAGTGGTGCTGGAAGTGTCACCAGTATGCCTCATGGTGGGTGAAAGTGGCGTTGTTAGTGACACATGGTTTCTCATTTTGGGTGAAAATGGTGCTGGTAGTGCCACTAGTGTCTTTCATGGTTGATGATAGTGGTTCTTGTAGTGACATAAGTGTTTCTCATGGTTGACAATAGTGATGCTGGTAGGATCACTAGTGTTTCCCGTGGTAGGTGATAGTGAGCTGGTAGGGTCACTAGTGTTTCACATGGTGGGTAATAGCGGTGCTGATAGGGGTGACTAGTGTTTCACATGATGGGTAATAGCGGTGCTGATAAGGGTGACTAGTGTTTCCATAGTTTGTGATAGTGGTGCTGTTAGTGTTACCTATGTATCCCATTGTGGGTGATAATCGTGCTGGTAGTGTTACAAGTGTTTCTCACGATGGTTGATATCGGTGCTGGTAGTGTCAATAGTGTTTCCCCCTGGTGGGTGACAGTTGTGCTGAGTAGTGTAAATTGAGACGTAGACCGTGCGCTACACCTTCAGCAGGTGTTCAATTGCACACCCGAAGCAAGTAAATGCGTGGTCTACCTCTCCGGGGGTCCCAGGCTTCTCCAACAGCATACATGTGCGGTGTCGCGGGGTGGTTGTATGTCACGGAGAGTGGCCGGGTGTGTGTCTTGTGGGGGGATTGTGTCACTGTGGTAAAAGTGTAAGTATAAGAGCTTGTGTGAATGTTGAGTAGTTGTAAAATGAAAGTGTGTGAGTAAGTAGTGTAGATTTAAGCGTGTGGTGATATATAGTTAAATAAATGTATGTTGGAAAAAGGAGGATATGTTGAGGGCGGGCTTCTCCCATGTGGGGGTGTGCCCAGAAGATTGAGTTTTTTTTTTTAGGTGAATGGTTAGGGAAAGGTGTGTGAAGCAGGTGAGGAGGAGGGAAGGAGAGGGGAGGGGATGGGGGATGGGAGGGGAGGGGTAGGGGGAGTAAAGAGAGCCAGCCAGGGGATTTGACTGATACTGTGGCTCACACGCTCGTGTCTGTTGTATGTAAGAAGTCCAGGTGGAAGAGTGAAGTGTATATATTTTACCAAAAACGAATAACATTCTCACCAAAATCTTCGCCGGTGGTGTCAGCCTCCGATGTCTTCATCAGCAGGTGTAAAAGCTGCCATTAGTTTCATGTCAAACACGAGTGGGTGTTCCTTGTGTGACATGCCGCAGGCAAGTGAGTTGTGAGCCAATGACCCCTAATATTTTGTAAACTAAGGAAGTCCCCCCCTCTCACCCCCACCCTTCAGCCTAGACCGGTAAAGAGTGGCACATAGCAGCAACATGACTCACGTAAAATTGCATAACCACATGACTGTGGGGAGCGAGCGTTTGGGCGGGCTACCAATTTGATCTGTGATCTGTGACTGACTGAGGTAGATGAGGTGTGAGTGAGGGGTTATAATATTTTTGTAAACAAGGGGTGGGCCTCCTCACTCCCCCTACTTCCCATCCTGCTCCTTCAGCCTACATACAACTTCCACATGGTCCCCCATGTCACACGCGTCATAGCCCGCAGGAGGTAGACACACACACACACACACACACACACACACACACACACACACACACGGGTCGGGAGCGAGCGTTCAAGCAGGGTCACCTCTTTGATGTCTGTCATGTGACTGAGGTAAATGACCAAAATACCTCTCACCATACCCCCCTACTCGAGAGGAGGGTTCTCGTGTGTTTACATCAGAGAAGCTGCCACTCCTGCCTGTCTCCTCACCTAATCGGTCGTGGCACTTACATGCATGTCTATGTATTCATAACAAATAAGTAGATATGGGATATGTAAGTAGATATGTAATGTAAAAAAAATATCTCTCTAATATGGGAGAATTTACATTCCCCCAAGTATTTTTTTTTTTTACATTACAGAGTATTAAAACAATTTAAGGATCATTTAAGCAGTACAGCCAATGTCATCATACAACCATTCTGTTTCATAGCATTCATACACCAAATAGTGAATACATCTTCTTTCTTTCTTACTATTTCTATTTCACCTTCAGACCTCATGTTTTGTGTTTACTCTGCATTACCCACTATTTTAACGATAAAGGCTCTTTTAAGCAGTTCAACACATCAAAATACTTGTTCTGTTTTATACCGTCACTCTATCAAATAGTAGCTGACTAAAATGTTATTTGAAAGTGGTGTGAAACGCTGTAGGAAAATCGTAAGTAAACACTATTTCAAAAAGATAAAGAATTGACTGAAAGAATCTCCCAAGGCATGTTACAGTCTTCAGTCCACTCTTACTGATTGACTTACGAAAAACTTTAAACTAAACTGGAAATGTACACACAAGAAATGATTCCCACATTCAGTAAACACCTACTGATTTGGCTGACTGAGACAACATATAGACGGTCTTGATGATTGCATTATTACTTTAAAGATGATAAACTTTAAACTAAACTGGAAATGTAGACACAAGAAATGATTCCCACATTCAGTAAACACTTACTGACTTGGCTGACTGACTGACTGACTGAAACAGCATATAGACGGCCTTGATGATTGTATTATTTTCCGTTTTAAGATGTAAAACTTTAAACTAAGCTAAAGAATGTACACACAAGAAATGATTCCCACATTCAGTAAACACCTACTGACTTGGCATTGACAACATATAGACGGACTATACAGGTTTACTTTAAAATGATATTTGGATGAATAAAGTATTAAGAGTGGAACATATTCTGTAGGGAACATAACCACATTGGACTGATGTAGTCTAACCCTTAATGACACTGTTGACACGTGAGGGGGCTAGGAGAGACAACCCGCTGATTAGACGATGACGGCAAAGCCAGGACGCGAACGCTAATGAGACAAATGTCACACACGGCGCTAAACGTCTCAAGGTTGTCTTGCCCATCATCATCGGAGTCAAGGTCAGACGGTCTGAAACTGACTCATTGTCTAAGAGAGACCATATACGGACTTGATGATTATTATTATTAACTTTTAAAAATGGAAAAACTTAACACATAAGTTTGATGGTAGAAGCTAATTAAAGAGTGCTAAATATCTGATTAATTCGCTCTACCACTAAGATGATGGAAATGCTCATAATTCTTCTCACTCAGGTAGTGATGTCTAAAGCGGGAGCATGGCTGGATATAACGCTCTAGCCCTCCAGGTCCCATTAGAACACTATAAGGCCGCTGTTAGTGAGGCTTTTTTATTTCCTAAAGTATTTACTCCTCGATTGGTAGCAACAACATTGCAAGCAGACAAACGGTGGGTTTATTACCTGTGAATTCTGGAGTGAATAATAAGTTTACAGACACCTATCTGGAATTCATCATAAAGGGAGTGAATGGTCAGCTGGTGGGCTTATCATCTATTGCTTTGGAGTTGTCTATTGATCTAACTGAAGAGGACGGAACAACGCCTTTAGGAGATGCTAAAATATCTCATTAGTAAAAGGATTGTCGCAAAAATCTTTTCAAATCTGCTAATGTGTATTTAAAACGAAATATAAAGCTGCTATCTACGATTTCAGGGTGTAAGGCTACGGGCGTTATGGTAAAGTGTCTCAGTTTTTTGTTAAATTGCGTTGATCCTAGCAAAATTGAGGTCGGTATTTTACTTATGCCTCAGCTGGAGAGAGTGAGAGAGAGAGAGAGAAGCAGTGGATAACAGATATGAAACGAGTGATGTAAATACCTGCTTCAAACTAATGTTGGATGTTACATCGGTTATTGAATACGTTTTGGATAATGTAGATATTTGAGTGCGTCTTGAACTTCAACCTGATAAATAGCTTGTTCTCAGTGATAATGAAAAGCTAATTTTAAATATAATATCAAGTCTACACATCTATGGGTGGATAGGGTATTGCCTTATCCTGAAGGTTTATTAGCCATTAATAAAGCTGTGCTGCAGAACAACTCTCCTATTACGTATATTTTTAATAAAACTTTATATAAAACATATATAGGGTACGAGTCAACGCTCGATATTAGCAGTTATTGAATAAAGTATTAAGAGTGGTGAATATTCTATTTTCATTGTACCGCTATGATAACAACAGTCTCTGTTTTTTGCTTACCTAATGAGGGGTAACAGTTGGAGAGGCGAGCTGTCTTCTCGCGAGAGAGAGTGGATGTCTGGCCGTGTGACGCTAACCAGGTGACATCGACACTCGGCGCTAAATGCCCCAAGGCCCGCCCGGCTCCTTATTCACATTCTAGTTGTACATAATAAAGCGTCTCTTTTTTTAAAATCGAGATGATGCTAGCAAAAATTGAAGCTAGCTATTTCTCTATTGCGTCAGCTAAAGAGAGAGAAAGAGAGAAGCAGCGGGTTGGCAGATATGAAAACGAGCAATGTAAATACCTGCTTCAAACTAATGTTGAATGCTTCATCGGTTACTGAATACATTTTGGATAATGTAGACCTTAGAGTATATGCCTTGAACTACAACCCGGTAAATGGATAGTACTCAGTGATAATGAACAAGCTAATTTTAATATAATATCAAGTCTACACGTGTTTATGATTTTTCCACATTGCGTTGCATTGTGTGTACTTACCGAGTTGTGCTTGCGGGGGTTGAGCTCTGGCTCTTTGGTCCCGCCTCTCAACGGTCAATCAACTAATGTATAGGTTCGTGAGCCTACAGGAACCTATACATTAGTTGATAGGTTCCTGAGCCTACAGGAACCTATACATTAGCTGTCTACTAATGGCAGCTCTTACACCTGCTGATGAAGACATCGGAGGCTGACACCACCGGGGGAGACTTTGGTGAGAATGTTATACGTTTTTGGTGAAATATAAATATATATACATACATCACTCTTTCACCTGGACTTCCTACATACAACAGACACGAGCGTGTGAGCTACAGTATCAGTCAAAGCCCCCGGCTGGCCTGTAATGGGTGTTAGTGGTGCTGGTATTGTTACCAGTGTTTCACTTAGGGAGTGACAGTGGTGCTGGTAGTGCCACTAGTGTTTTTCATGGTAGGTGATAATGGTGATGGAAGTGTCAACAGTGTTTCCAATTTGTGTAATAGTGGTCTGGGAAGTGTCACTAGATTTTTTCCAATGATTGACAGTGGTGCTGGTAATGTCAACAGTGTTTCCTATGGTGGATGATAGTGTTAAGGGTAGTGTCACCAGTATTCAACATGGTGGGTGACAGTAGTGCTGGTATTGTCATCAGTGTTTCCCCTTAGTTTATGATAATGGTGCTAGTAGTGGGACTACTGTTTCCTGTGGTGGGTTATAGTGGTGCTAGAACCGTCATCAGTGTTTCCCATGGTGGGTGATAGTGGTGCATGTAGTGTCACCAGTGTTTTCCATGGTGGGTGATAGTGGTACTGGTAGTGCCACTAGTGTTTCCCCTATTGGGTGATAGGTATTCTGGTAGTGTTATTATTGTTTTCTATGGTGGATGATAGTGGTGCTGGCAATGTTATCAGTGATTCCATGGTGGGTGATAGTGGTGCAGGAAGTGTCTCTATTGTTTTGTATCTTGGATGATATTGGTGGGTAGTGTCACCAATATTTCAAATGATGGGTCATAGTGGTGCTGGTAGTGTCACCAGTGTTTCCCGTGGGGATGAAAATGATATGGGAATGTCACTAGTTTTTTTCAGTATTTTATAATAGTGATGCTCGTGGTGTAACAAATGTTTCCCATGGTGGATGATAGTGGTGCTGGTAGTGTCTCTAGTGTTTCCCATGGTGTGTGATCGTGGTGCTGTAGTATCACCAGCGATAGCAGGAGACGCGACATCAGCGATCCACTATACATCAAAAAGTCAACACCAGCAATTAACAGCCAAATAAAGCATAACTATATTTTACCCACTTCAAGACCCCGAACCAACATTGAAGCAGCAAGAGAAAGTATGGGCAAATAGGTCTTCTGTAGTTACTTCCATTCTTATGTTATCATTCCCAATTTATACCCACCTCACCCAAAACTTTTTTCATATCACCTCGCCCAAAACATATATAAGCACGATGTATGTTATGTGTATACCAGTCTTTGAAAGTGTAAGAAGCCTTACAAAACCCTTTTAGGTGTCAGACCAGGAATAAAAATGTACAAAAATCATTTTGGAGAACAAATTTTTCAATTCCCTCGACAGTGAAGAAAAACGTAAGAAATATTGAGAAGATTCGTGTTAGAATTATAAATCTTATCCTTTCGGTCATATTCAACAGCATATGTTTACAGGAAAGACTGGTACCTTTATATATATAAATATATATATATATATTATATATATATATATATATATATATATATATATATATATATATATATATATATATATATATATATATATATATGTCGTACCTAGTAGCCAGAACGCACTTCTCAGCCTACTATGCAAGGCCCGATTTGCCTAATAAGCCAAGTTTTCCTGAATAAATATATTTTCTCTGCTTTTTTCTTATGAAATGATAAAGCTACCCATTTCATTATGTATGAGGTCAATTTTTTTTATTGGAGTTAAAATTAACGTAGTTATATGACCGAACCTAACCAACCCTACCTAACCTAACCTAACCTATCTTTATAGGTTAGGTTAGGTTAGGTAGCCGAAAAAGTTAGGTTAAGTTAGGTTAGGTAGGTTAGGTAGTCGAAAACAATTAATTCATGAAAACTTGGCTTATTAGGCAAAATTGGGGCTTGCATAGTAGGCTGAGAAGTGCGTTCTGGCTACTAGGTACGACATATATATATATATATATATATATATATATATATATATATATATATATATATATATATATATTCTAATAGGGGGTATAGGTGTTGTGTTGGTTGTCTCTTCAGAGGTTGCATGGCGTTTCACTTTCCTTCTTATGATGTCTTCGACGAAACCATTGGAGAAAGCCGTTGTTGACTAGGACCTGCCTTACCCTACAGAGTTCTTCGTCGACTTGCTTCCATTCTGAGCTATGGCTGAGAGCACGGTCGACATATGCGTTAACAACACTCCTCTTGTACCTATCTGGGCAGTCGCTTTTGGCATTTAGGCACATTCCTATGTTCGTTTCCTTAGTGTAGACTGCAGTGTGGAAACCTCCACTCTTTTCCATGACTGTTACATCTAGAAAGGGCAGCTTCACATCCTTTTCCATCTCACAAGTGAAACGCAGCACAGAAATCTGCTCAAATGCCTCCTTCAGCTCCTGCAGATGTCTGACATCAGGTACCTGTGTAAAAATGTCGTCACATACCTGCAGTATATGGCCGGTTTCATGTTCATGTCGACTAAGACTTTTTGCTCGATTGGTACCCATGTAGAAGTTTGCAAACAGGACACCTAGGGGAGAACCCATGGCGACCCCATCTACTTGCTTATACATGTGCCCATCCGGGCTCAAGAAGGGTGCCTCTTTAGGATGTGAGGATGGTGGCTGTGCCTGCGGAGGGGCCTGCTGGGAGTGGTGTGGCGCTGCCTATCTCGAAGCGTTCGTGGCGGGCTTGGAGTGCGTCTCCCTTCGTGGTGTGCCCTTGGGAGATGGTGGAGGAGTATGGTGCTCTGGTGTACCCCGCCATGGATGATGGTGCGGTGAGGGTGCTGCCGAAGTTGCTGCCTGTGCCCCCCCTCCCCGTCTCCTGCGTCACCTGCTGTTGAATCTCCGTAGTGGGGGGTTGCCCCTGATGATCGGGACCTCGTCGTGGTGTTGCTGAAAGATGTGCGCCGGGGGGACTCGGCTCCTGTGCCCTGTGGTGGGGTCGATGCCGCACCTGCATTTCCTGCAGTTCCCCCTCCTCCCCCGGTCTTGGGGAAGCCTAGTCCCGACTGCTGGGGTCGTGCCCTGTGAGGGTCCGGTGTTGGGCCCTTATCGGGATGCCCGGGTGCTTCGATCCCGTGGTGCTTGTCCACTGTCTGGATGTCGCGGGTGAAGGAGTTTGTTTATAGGGTGCCGGATAAGATGTCTCAGCCGAGGGCACCGCCTGGTGGCCGGGTGCCCGATGACACGTGGGTGATTTGGGAAGCGTACTGTTTGCGCTTTCTGATATACAAGTTCCCGGAGAAGTATTAGTTAATGTCTTGCGCACAACGCTGCCGCCATGAACTCGACACCCCGCCCCATGGAGCAGGGTGTCTCCCTCTAACGTCCACCTCTGTTTTCGTCGCCACTCCTCTCTCTACAGCTCACACATCTAACACTTTTTGACTTTCTTCTCCTTAACGTCAACGCGTCTCCCTACATCTGTCCTGGTGCAGTAAACTGTCCTGGTGCAGAGGGTAAACCCTTCATACAAACTGCACCTATTCTCAGGAAGAAGAAGAAGTGTGACAAGTGTCTCTCATGTTGGGTGATAGTGCTGATGGAAGTGTTACTAGTGTTTCTCATGGTGGGTGATAGTGGTGCTGAAAGTGTCAATAGTGTTTCTCATGGTGGGTGATAGTGGTGCTGAAAGTGTCAATAGTGTTTCTCATGGTGGGTGATAGTGGTGCTGAAGGTGTTAATAGCGTTTATCGTAATGTGTGATTGCGGTGCTAGTAGTGTCACCAGTGTTTCCCCTGGTGGGGATTAGTGTTGCTGGTAGTGTCAATAGCGGTTCCCATGGTGGGTGATAAGTAGTGCTGGTAGTGTCACCAGTGTTTCCCATAGTGGATGATAGTTGTAGTGTCACCAGTGGTTCCCATGGTGGGTGATAGTGGTGCTGGTAATGTCACCTGTGTTTCTCATGGTGGGTGCCAGTGGTGCTGGTAGTGTTACTAGTGTTTCCCATAGTGGGTGGGTGATAGTTATGCTGGTAGTGTTGCCAGTGTTTCCCATGGAGGGTGATGTAGGTGTTGATAGAGTCAATAGTGTTTCCCAATGATGGTGATAGTGGTGCTGGTAGTGTCACCAGTGTTTCTCATTGTGAGTGATAGTGGTGCTGGTAGTGTCACTAGGGTTTCCCGTGGTAGGTGATGGTGGTGCTGGAAGAGACTCTAATGTTTCTCATTGAGGGGTGGTAGTTGTGCTGGAAATGTTACCATTGTTTCGATCGTGGGGTTATAGTGGTACTTATATTGTCACCAGTGTTTCCCTTTGTTGGTGATGATGGTGCTGGTAAGGTCACTAGTATTATTCATGGTGGGTGATAGTGGTGCTGTTAGTGTCACTAGTATTATTCATGGTGTGTGATAGTGGTGTTGGTAATGTCACTAGTATTATTCATGGTGTGTGATAGTGGTGTTGGTAATGTCACTAGTATTATTCATGGTGTGTGATAGTGGTGTTGGTAATGTCACTAGTATTATTCATGGTGTGTGATAGTGGTACTGGTAATGTCACTAGGTATTATTCATGGTGGGTGATAGTGGTGTTGGTAATGTCACTAGTAATTATTCAGGGTATGTGATAGTGGTGCTGTTAGTGTCACAAGTATTTCTTATGGTGGGGTGATAGTAGAGCTGGTAGGGCCACTAGTGTTTCACGTTGTGGCTGATAGGTGGTGCTGTTAGTGTTTCCAGTGTATTCACCTAGTTGTATTCATGTAGTTGTATTCACCTAGTTGTGCTTGTGGGGGTTGAGCTCTGCTCTTTCGGCCCCGCCTCTCAACTATCAATCAACTGTTTCTACTACTACTACTACTTTTTTTTCCACCACCCCTCACCCCCCAGGAAGCAGCCCGTGACAGCTGACTAACTCCCAGGTACCTATTTACTGCTAGGTAACAGGGGCATAGGGTGAAAGAAATTCTGCCCATCTCTTCTCCCCGGGACCACAGGATCACGTGTACAGCGTGCTGTCTGCTCGGCCACCCGGCTCTACAAGTGTTATCCATTGTGAATAATAGTGGTGCTAGTAGGGCCACCAGTGTTTCTCATGGTGGGTGATAGTGGTGCTGGTAGTGTCACCAGTGTTTCTCATGGTGGTGTGATTGTCGTGCTGGTAGTGTTACTAGTGTTTCTCATGGTGGGTGATAGTGGTGCTGGTAGTGTCATCAGTGTTTCTCATGGTGGGTGATTGTCGTGCTGGTAGTGTCACCAGTGTTTCTCATGGTGGGTGATAGTGGTGCTGGTAGTGTCACCAGTGTTTCTCATGGTGGGTGATTGTCGTGCTGGTAGTGTCACCAGTGTTTCTCATGGTGGGTGATAGTGGTGCTGTTAGTGTCACCAGTGTTTCTCATGGTGGGTGATTGTGGTGCTGGTAGTGTTACTAGTGTTTCTCATGGTGGGTGATTGTGGTGCTGTTAGTGTCCCCTACGCTTTTGGTCAGAGGTCATAATACTTACCCATGTAGGGAGTTTTCCATTCTTTTCCAGAGCACAAAGAATTGTAGCTCTGTAAGTATTATCTAGTCTTAGTAAAACACCTCTTGCTCTTATCCTCCTCATTTATAAAGTACCGAGTATACTAATTCCTACATTCCTTTGTATCATCTCGAACCATTTTCGAGATGATACAATAGATAGATGATATTTTGTTTCGCTATTCATGATTTTATTAATCAATTTAATTCTTGTAACCTTTCGTTATCCTGATCATTAATTCCACACAGGATAGTTTAAAGTTGCCAGTCTTGCCACGTCACTTATTCACAATGTTCAGACTTCCTGCCTTCCTCGCCAGTCCAGAGGAAGAGCTTTGGTACCCTTATTTGGGCTACCAAAGCCGAATTGATGACACTTTACCACTGAATACCACATTTCTCCCCTCTCAAGATGCCACTAAATCTGAATTCATAATTAATTTTAGAGCACCTGTTAGAAAACGACATAATCACTCCTTAGATGAATGAACAACATCATATTGCAGATAAGACCCTGGCAGCCATGAAGTTGAAGATCGAGTTAGCCAACATAGAGCGCGAACGTCAGAGGGAAACTCTCCAGGTAACAGAACGGGAATCTGCCCTGTAGAGAGAACAAGCTGCCCTCCAGAGGAAACAAGTTGAACTCCAACTTGTTTCATGAACATGTTCCAGCATCTAGATTCAACATCAATGACAACAACAATACGTGCTCAAACATATTGTCGCCTAGACAGTTCACCTCCACCCTCCATCCGCCCCTCCGTGGGTGCCTCGTTGCCGTGGTGAGGGGCTCACGTACACCTCCCTGGGACAGGTGTGGGTTGCCTGTGCCCCCTCTTCTGCCCCCTCTTTGGGTGGTGTTCGTGCTGATGGCACCATGTAGGGGCCTTGTGAGCCATCGGACCACTCGCTGGAGGGGTCGCCTGTGAGAGGCCGCTCTGTGTGGATGGTTGGGTGTCCAGGCTAGGGCGATAGGGGGACTGGGGTCCTTAGCACCAGTTTGGGAGAATGAACGAAGTAGTAGGACTCCCCTGTTGAAAAGGGGGAGCACCGCTGGGACGACACACCCTTCCTGCAATGGCCCGCGCTCGGCCTCCCTGGCTGCCCTGGTAGGTGGTATCCCTTGGTTCCGGGTCCCATCCCTTATATATTGGTTTGCTATATGGATGACGACTTGACTACTCCTAACCAGGCTCATGAGGTGGGCGACCAAGCCCCCTGAGTCAGACCGTCCTGGATGACAGGGATCTGTAGCCTCCGCTACAGAGCCCGGTTTAGGCCCAGACCGGACTCTTCCTCCCTGCTCCCCTCCCTCCTCTGTGGTTGGGTCGAGCCCCAAGCTGCTGTGGTGACCGTCTCGTCCCCTGTGCAAGGCTCCATCTCTTCTTGTGACTACTGCACCTTTCGACCCGTCTCTCTCTACGGGTTCTCAACACCGTACCCGCCCACGGCCGCTCTCGTATGCTCCCTTCCCATCCTACTTCGTTTCATGCTTTGTTTGGTCCTGCTACATGGACTAAGTACTTTGACCTCCAACCTTTGGTCTCACCTCCTCCTGACGATTTTTTCCCTTCATAGGCATTTTGTCGATTCCGTGGATCGATTCCTGTCACCTTCAACCCCACTCGTCTTGGTACACGTGTCGTTGCTGCTCCTTCTCAGGATGCGGCCAATCGCTTGGCCGCCTTATCCTGCCTTGGCAAAACCCCTGTTTGCGTCTCGAAGAAACGCTTGGTTGAATGCCAGTGGTGGGCACTGTTCTCCCTCCCGCACCATGTTGGGACTGGTGTTAGGGATCTCAGGGACTGCCACGAAGATATCAAGCATGTCCTCGAGGCCCAGGGTCATTCTGTCCTCCAGGTGGATACATTTACTCGTCCCCCCTCGTGGTCATCGCCGTCTGCCTCTTCGAGTTGTGAAGGTTACCTTTGATGGTAGGACCCTTCCATCCTCTGTTATTCTTGCTTGTGCCAGGTGCTCCGTTCAGGAGTATATTCCATCTCCTTGGCTCTGCAGTAAGTGCTGGAAGTTTGGGCATGGTGCCCTCAAATGCTCTAGTCCTGTCTCTCTGGCCCCTGTGTGGAAGCGAGGGTCACTCTAAGTTGGAGTGCACTTCTCCCCAGGCCCGCTGCCTCAATTGCGGTGAGGCCCACCCTACCTTCTCCCGTACGTGTATTCGTTATAAACTTGAGGCAGCTGTCCTCAACTTGAAGCACCGGGGCCGTTTATCTTTTCCTGAGGCTCGGCCCCAAGTTCATCGTCTCCCCTCTTTCGCCGGTGTCTCCTATGCTCGCGTGGTGCGCTCTTCCTCTCCTCGTCCTTCCCGCCTTCCTCAGTCTCACAACCGTTTCCGAGCCTTAGACCCGGACATGCCCACCACCACCTCCCTGTTTCCCTCCGTTCTGTCCCGAAGAGTCCCCCTCCTGGTTCTCTGTCTAGGGCTCCCCTTCTTTCTACCCAGTCTGTCACGTCTCCTGTGTCTTCTATTTCCTCTCCTAGTCCTCCTTCCCGTCCTTCTCCGTCTCTTGGCTCTCCACGCCGCCTGACTGTGCGGGCCGACGTCCATCGCTCTCCTGATGGTTGTGTTGTTCGCTCTCGCTCTTCTTCTATCGAGACACTGGAGTCTGTTGCCCAGTACGTTGCTGCTGGGACGCCTGTATCTTTGAGTCAGAAGCGGAAACCTGGTTCCTCTCCTTCCTCCTCCCCTGTCGGTAAGAAAGCTTCGCTTTCTTCTTCACCCCCCTATCTCTGATTCTATCGTTCCTTCCCCTCCTGCTTCAGTAGTGGTGCCCCCTGTTCCTACTGTGGGGTTTTCTTTAGTCCCCGGTTCCATCTCGGTTACTGCCTTGCTGAGGTGCGCTCCCCTCTTTCTGCCCCCCCCCCCCCCCCTCCTCCCATTCCTTCTCCTCCAGACCCTGCTCGTCCACCTCTGGTCCGTCCTCCCGCATCTTGCCCTCGTTCTTTACTCAGTTTACCCATGCCCCTTAACCCTGACTTCGGTGACCCTGATCCTGACTGTGTTTTTTAGCATGCTGTGTTCCTTCTTTACCTTTGTTTCTTCTTTGCTCTCTGTTACTCTCCTCTCTCTCTTTGCTGATGTCTTTTCTTCAGTGGAACATCCGTGGATTTTACGCCAATTTCCTTGACCTCCAACTTCTCATTTCACAGTTTTCGCCCCTTTGTGTCTGTCTCCAGGAGCCGATGCTTGGTTCTCGTCCTGGTCGCTTCCGTGGCTATTCTTTTCTCTTTCTATTCTTTTCTTTCTCTAAGGGAGCCGGTCGGCCGAGCGGACAGCACATTGGACTTGTGATCCTGTGGTCCTGGGTTCGATCCCAGGCGCCGGCGAGAAACATTGGGCAGAGTTTCTTTCACCCTATGCCCCTGTTACCTAGCAGTAAAATAGGTACCTGGGTGTTAGTCAGCTGTCACAGGCTGCTTCCTGGGGGGTGGAGGCCTGGTCGAGGACCGGGCCGCGGGGACACTAAAAAAAAAGCCCCGAAATCATCTCAAGAATCTCAAGATAACCTCCCCCCCCGATAGCTGGGGTCCATAATTCTTCTGCTCTCTTGATTCGTTCCGATGTTCCCTTTGTCCCGTTACTTGTTTCCTCGCCTCTCCACTGTTCTGCCGCCCGTGTCTTTGTGCGTAGATGGTACACGGTTTGTTCCATTTATCTCTCCCCCCACTGTCCCACTTTCTCTTCCCGATCTTAAACACCCTCCTAGACTCCTTGCCAGACCCTGTGCTCCTGCTGGGTGATTTCAATTGTCGTCATGCCCTTTGGGGTGATGTGCTGACAAACACCCGGGGTCGCCTCCCTGAACCTTTCATCCTCTCTTCTTTCCTGTCCCTTCTTAATTCTGGTGAGCCCACTCATTTGGACTCTCGGACTCGCTCCCTTTCTTGTCTCGATCTTTCTCTGTGCTCGTCATCCCTTTCCTTAGATTTCGGGTGGCGAGTCCTTGATGACCTGCGAGTCCATGGCAGTGACCATTTTCCTATCCTTGTCACTTTTTTCTCCTTTCGCCCTCCTCTCTCCTTCCCTAGGTGGCGGTTTGCCGAGGCTGACTGGCGCCTCTTTACTCTCCATGCTACTATTTCTGACCTCTCCGTTTTACCTTTCCCTCGGGCCCTCCTTCTTTTTCACTGTCTTTGATGCTGCCCTCCACTCTATTCCTCACTCTTCCTCTCGGGGAACGTGGAAGTGCATTCCCTGGTGGAGTTTGGACTGTGCTCGGGCTGTCCGCTGTAAGCGTGCAGCCTTGAAGAGACATCGCCGCCGGCAGACGGTTGAGTCTTTTCTTTTGTTTCGGAAGGCGAGTGTGGTGGCCCGTAGGACCATCCGTACGGCTAAACGTGCTTGCTGGGCGTCTTACGTCTCCACCGTTACGTCCGAAACTCCTCTTCCACTGGTCTGGAAGTGTATCCGCAAGATTGCGGGTAAGTTCGTTCCCGATGTCTCACTATTCCTTAGCCTCCATGGTGCTCTTGTGGTGGACCCGTTGCAGGTTACGACCGAACTGGGTTCCCATTTCTCCTCTGTTAGTTCTGATTCTCATCTCCCCCAATCCTTCCTTCTTCGTAAGCCTCTCCTTGAATCTCGTCCTTTAAATTTCTGTACTTATCTTCACCTTCCCTATAATGATCCCTTCTCTCTCTCTGAACTTGTATCTGCCCTAGCCCTTTGTGGTTCTACGGCAGCGGGCTCTGATGGCATTCATTATGAAATGCTTCGCCATCTCCCTCAGTGCACGTCTCAGTATTTACTGAGTCTGTACAATCGGGTCTGGGAGTCGTCGTCAGTCCCTGAAGGCTGGCTCGATGCTGTTGTCCTCCCTGTTCAGAAACTAGGGTCTTTCGGGTCATCCCCCAAGGACTTCCGCCCTATTGCCCTCACGAGATGTGTCTGCAAGCTCTTTGAACGTATGGTCAACGTTCGTTTGATGTGGTTCTTAGAACACTATCACCACCTCTCCCCTTCTCAATTTGGGTTTCGCAAGTGCCGCAGCACAACAGATGTCCTGGTGAACTTGGAGGTCTATATTCGTACTGCTTTTGCTGCGAAGACCTCCGTTGTTGCCGTCCTTTTTGACCTGGAAAAGACTTACGACACTACCTGGCGGTATCATATTCTGTCTCAACTTCATTCTTTTGGCCTTCGTGGGAACCTCCCTCTCTTCCTCCGGAGCTTCCTCTCTCGTCGTTCCTTTCGTGTGCGGCTTGGTACTGCTCTCTCTGCCCCTTTTCAGCAGTATGAGGGTGTACCCCAGGGTAGTGTTCTGAGCACTACTCTTTTTCTAGTTGCCCTCAATGGTCTTCTTTCCTCTCCTCCTTCTGGCGTATTCTCTGCTCTCTATGTTGATGATCTCACCCTTTGCTGTCGGGGTGATGATTCCCCTCTCCTTCAACGGCGGCTTCAACTTGCGATTGATGCCGTGTCGTCTTGGGCCACTGATCATGGCTTCAAGTTCTCTGCGTCTAAGACTTATGCTATGACTTTTACTCGGAAGCATGTCGTTCTTCGTCCCTCTTTGTCACTTTATGGTCATCCCATTGTGTACAGTGATTCCGCGAAGCTTTTGGGGTTAGTCTTTGACACTCGTTTGTCTTGGTCAGCCCATATCTCTTACCTACGAGTTGAATGCTCTAAGTCCCTTAACCTCCTTAAGGTTTTGTCCCATACTTCTTGGGGAGCGGATAGGCGCACGCTCCTCTATTTGCACTCCTCTCTCGTCCTGTCTAAACTCGATTATGGTTGCCCTGCATACTCTTCTGCTTCTCCTTCTACTCTTCGCCGTCTTGATGCTTTGCACCATACTGGGTTGCGTCTCAGCTCTGGTGCCATTCGTTCGACTCCCGCCCTTAGTTTGTATGTTGACACTGGCTTTCTCTCTCTTCAGGACCGCCGTGATCGCTACTGTCTTCGCTATCTTGCGCGGTCCTTCCAACATCCTTCCTCTCGCCTCTGTCGTGCATTGACTTTTCCTCCTCCTGTGGTTCCTGTTCCTCTTCATTGTCTCCCACTTTCTGTCCAGTAATCTCGCTTACAGGATTCTCTTTCTGTTCATATTTCTAATGTTTCTCCTTGTATTGTTCCTTCCTTGCCTCCGTGGAGAGTCCCCCTTCCCAAGTTTTGTACGTCCTTGACTTGTATTGCTAAAGCCTTTACCCCTCCTACAATTCTGAAAAGCCTCTTCCTTGAGCACTTTTCTTCGCAATCCCACTCTATTTCCATCTTCACCGATGGGTCTAAGTCTGCAGACAGTGTGGGCTACTCTGTTGTTTTTCCTGACCGTACTTATATGTGTCGCCTCCCTTCGGAGGCTAGCGTCTTTACGGCAGAACTTTATGCTATTCTTTATGCTCTTCGTCTCTTGTTTTCTCATTCTCATTCCTCCTTTGTGGTTGTAGTTGACTCTCGTAGTGCCCTCATGGCTCTAGGGTCCTTTGATCCTGTCCATCCGGTGGTCATCGAGATTCAACATTGGCTGTTTCTTATTTCTAGTAAATTTAAATCAGTAGAGTTTTGCTGGGTTCCCAGCCATATTGGTGTTTCTTTCAATGAGCATGCGGATGCTGCCGCTAAGGAAGCTATCCATTCTTGTCCCATCTCCAGTAAAGGTATTCCTTATTCCGACTTTTATCCTGTTATTCATTCTTCCATTCTTGCTCGTTGGCAGGGTTGTTGGTCCTCTGTGGTTGGTAACAAGCTGCGTACTCTCAAACGTAGTGTGTCCCCGTGGCCTTCCTCCTGCCACCGTAACCGGCGGTGGGGAAACTGCTTTGGCACGGCTGTGGGTTGGTCATACTCGCTTAACCCACGGTCACTTAATGGAGCTCCGCCCTGCTCCTTATTGTCCGAATTGCGTTGTCCCTCTTACAGTTGTGCATATCCTTGTTGAATGTCCTGACTTCCAGGACGAGCGTGTGTCTTGCTTTCCTACCGTTCCTCGCGGTCACTTGTCCCTCGATAGAATTCTAGGTGAATTGGATACTTTTGATATCGTTCGCCTTATGCATTTTTGTTCTCGTATTGGCATTCTTGGTGATATTTAGCGTCCTCTGATTATTTCGCACTTTGATGGTGCTACATAGCCTTCCCGGTTTGGTGCCTTCTTTTAATAATTACCTTACCTTACCCTCCATCCGACATACCCAAAGCAACTGTACCTGATGTGTCGCCGGTTGACTAGATACCACCAGCTAACTACCTAGTTTAAATGCTGGCTTCTTGTTCAAACTCCAGGATTCGCTCTAAGTATTACATCATGCCCCATATATAAGGGTTTGCCGGCATCCAGCACACCAGACTACAGTTCCAGTGCTCTCACCTGTAACATCTACTCTCGCTTCCCCGGGTGATTGTAGATGCGCACAGCTTTTGGTGCACTACTTGTACCTTTGTTGTTAACGTAAAATTTCACTTGAATATATATCTCACTTTGATCTTGTGTAAAGCCAAGTGACTACGGATTTTGCTTTTATTAATTACTAGCAGTACCTGGCCACGCGTTGCTGTGGCTCATGCGTTGCTGAGCTACAGCAACCTTCCTTGTCCCCCAGTCCTCTCCACCAATCCCGCCTCACCCGTTTACTCGGCCACCCAACCATACCCCACTCCACCGCCCCCTCGTCCTCCCCACCATTCCCCACTCCACCAACCTCTCTTCCTTCCCACCATGCCCCACTCCCCTGTCCCTTTGTTCTCCCCACAATTCTCCATTCCCCCACCCCCTCATCCCCACCATCCCAAACTCCCCCGTTCCATCGTCCTTCCCCACTATTACCCCTCCCTTGTTCCCTCGTTCTCCCACCATCTCTCACTTCCGTTCCCTCGACATCCCCACCATTCTCCCCTCCCTTACCCGATGCCTTCCCAGATAGTCTGATGTTCCCATCAGAAAATTGGGAACATCAAGTGATCTGATGTTCCCATCACTGAAATATAAGAAAAACAGTTAAAAAATGAGATTAAAATATCAAAAAACTATAATCACAAAATGAATAGTATGGTAAACAACACAGCTCAATTCCAACGCAATTCTCACAAAATTATTAAATCAAAATGAAAATAAATCAAAATCTATGAAAATTCAATTTATCAATGCAATCAGAAACATTAAAATGGAATTTTAACATTTAGTATAGCATGTAAGCTTAGGGCCCGCGCAGGAATATCCCTGCAAAAAAAAAAAAAAGAAAAAAAAAGTATAGCATGTGTGTTACTCCTACATGCAACAGATGGCGCTGTTGTCAAGAAAAGCATAGTTTTACCTGTCATAGGTGTGGCATTTATACTTATACTTACGAAACGAATGGTATGGTAAGCAGCACAGCTCAATTCCAACACAATGTCACAAAATAATTCAATAAAAAATAAAATAAATCGAAAGCTATGAAAACAAAATTTATGAATGCAATCGGAAACATTGAAATAGAATTCATGACATATTTAGTATAGTGTGCATGTTGCTATTATGTGCAACAGATGGCGCTGTTTTTCAAAAACGCTTTACCTGTCACAGGGGTGGCATCTACATAGTAGGTATATAAAAAGACACGCCTATTCGAATGCAACATTGTGTAAAAATTTCAAAGCAATCAATGAAGAACTTTTGGAGATTACATCGTGTGTTGCTCTTATGTCCACCAGATGGCGCTGTTCTTAAAAAAAGCCAGTTTTTTCCTGTCACAGTTGAGGCATTTATATAGTAGATTGGGTGATAGTGGTGCTGAAAGTGTCAACAGTGTTTCTCGTAGTGTGTGATAGTGGTGTTGGAAGTGTCACCAGTGTTTCTAATGGTGGTTGATTTTAGTGCTGATAGTGTTACTAGTGTTTCTCATGGTGGGTGATTGTGGCGCTGTTAGTGTCACTAGTGTTTCTCATTTTGGGTGATATTGATGCTGGTAGTGTTACTAGTAATTCCCATGGTGGATGATAGTGGTGCTAGTAGTGTGACATGAGTTTCTCATAGTGGGTGATAGTGGTGCTGGTTGTGTTCCAAGTATTTCCTATATTTGGTGATCATGGTGCTGGTGGTGTCACCAGTGATTTCTGTGGTGGGTGTTAGTAATGCTAGGAGTGCCACTAGTGTTTCCCATGGTGGGTGATATTAGTGCTGGTAGTGTCACTAGTGTTTCCTGTAATGGGTGTTAGTCGTGCTTTTACTGTTATCAGTGTTTCACTTAGGGATTGACAGTGGTGCTGATAGTGCCACTAGTTTTTCTCATGGTAGGTGATAATGGTCATGGAAGTGTCAACAGTGTTTCCAATGTGTGTAATAGTGGTCTAAGAAGTTTCACTAGATATTTTCAAATGATGACTGATAGTGTGATGGTAGTGTCACCACTGTTTTATGTGGTGAGTGATAGTGGTGCGGGAAGTGTCACCAGTTTTTCCCATGGTGTGTGATAGTGCTGCTGGTGTTGTCATCAGTGTTTCCTTTGAAGGGTTATAGTGAAGCTAGAATTGTCACCAGTGTTTCCCATGGTAGGTGATAATGGTGCTGGTAGTGTCACCAGTGTTTCCTTGGTGGGTGATTGTGGTGCAGGTAGTGTCATCAGTGTTTCCCTTAGTGAGTGATAGTGGTGCTGGTAATGTCACCAATGTGTCCTGTGTTGGGTTATAGTGGTGCTGGTAGTGTCACCAGTGTTTCCGATGGTGGTGATAGTGGTGCTGGTAGTGTCACCAGTGATTCCCAAGGTGGGTTATAGTGTTACTATTAGTGTAACCTGTGTTTTCCTTGTGAGTGATATTGGTGCTGGATTTTTTTTTTGCAGGGATATTCCTGCGCGGGCCCTAAGCCTCTGGCTGGCCCACTAAGTTTTGCTTGTTTCTGTTTTACTTGAGCGGAGTATGAGTATTTATGACACGTATGGTCGCTTCAGTAAGATTTTGCCATTTGTGTTTAACAACTTCTTGTGCTCTGTTGAATCTAAGTTGAAATCTTAAGGTGCTGGTAGTGTCACCACTGCTTCTCGTGGTTGGTGCTGTGTCACTAGTGTTTCCCATGGTGGGTGATAGTGGTGCTGTAAGTGTCACTAGTGTTTCCCATGGTGGGTGATAGTGGTGCTGTAAGTGTCACTAGTGTTTCCCATGGTGGGTGATAGTGGTGCTGTAAGTGTCACTAGTGTTTCCCATGGTGGGTGATAGTGGTGCTGTAAGTGTCACTAGTGTTTCCCATGGTGGGTGATAGTGGTGCTGTAAGTGTCACTAGTGTTTCCCATGGTGGGTGATAGTGGTGCTGTAAGTGTCACTAGTGTTTCCCATGGTGGGTGATAGTGGTGCTGTAAGTGTCACTAGTGTTTCCCATGGTGGGTGATAGTGGTGCTGTAAGTGTCAGTAGTGTTTCCCATGGTGGGTGATAGTGGTGCTGTAAGTGTCACTAGTGTTTCCCATGGTGGGTGATAGTGGTGCTGTAAGTGTCACTAGTGTTTCCCATGGTGGGTGATAGTGGTGCTGTAAGTGTCACTAGTATTTCCCATGGTGGGTGATAGTGGTGCTGTAAGTGTCACTAGTGTTTCCCATGGTGGGTGATAGTGGTGCTGTAAGTGTCACTAGTGTTTCCCATGGTGGGTGATAGTGGTGCTGTAAGTGTCACCATGGTGGGTGATAGTGGTGCTGTAAGTGTCACCATGGTGGGTGATAGTGGTGCTGTAAGTGTCACCATGGTGGGTGATAGTGGTGCTGTAAGTGTCACTAGTGTTTCCCCATGGTGGGTGATAGTGGTGCTGTAAGTGTCACTAGTGTTTCCCCATGGAGGGTGATAGTGGTGCTGGAAGTGTCACCATGGTGGGTGATAGTGGTGCTGGTAGTGTCACTAGTGTTTCCCCATGGAGGGTGATAGTGGTGCTGGAAGTGTCACTAATGTTTTCTCTGGTTGGTGTTAGTAGTACTGGTAGTGCCTCTTGTGTTTCCCGTGTTGGGTGACAGTGGTGCTGGAAGTGTCACCAGTATGCCTCATGGTGGGTGAAAGTGGCGTTGTTAGTGACACATGGTTTCTCATTTTGGGTGAAAATGGTGCTGGTAGTGCCACTAGTGTCTTTCATGGTTGATGATAGTGGTTCTTGTAGTGACATAAGTGTTTCTCATGGTTGACAATAGTGATGCTGGTAGGATCACTAGTGTTTCCCGTGGTAGGTGATAGTTGAGCTGGTAGGGTCACTAGTGTTTCACATGGTGGGTAATAGCGGTGCTGATAGGGGTGACTAGTGTTTCACATGATGGGTAATAGCGGTGCTGATAAGGGTGACTAGTGTTTCCATAGTTTGTGATAGTGGTGCTGTTAGTGTTACCTATGTATCCCATTGTGGGTGATAATCGTGCTGGTAGTGTTACAAGTGTTTCTCACGATGGTTGATATCGGTGCTGGTAGTGTCAATAGTGTTTCCCCCTGGTGGGTGACAGTTGTGCTGAGTAGTGTAAATTGAGACGTAGACCGTGCGCTACACCTTCAGCAGGTGTTCAATTGCACACCCGAAGCAAGTAAATGCGTGGTCTACCTCTCCGGGGGTCCCAGGCTTCTCCAACAGCATACATGTGCGGTGTCGCGGGGTGGTTGTATGTCACGGAGAGTGGCCGGGTGTGTGTCTTGTGGGGGGATTGTGTCACTGTGGATAAAAGTGTAAGTATAAGAGCTTGTGTGAATGTTGAGTAGTTGTAAAATGAAAGTGTGTGAGTAAGTAGTGTAGATTTAAGCGTGTGGTGATATATAGTTAAATAAATGTATGTTGGAAAAAGGAGGATATGTTGAGGGCGGGCTTCTCCCATGTGGGGGTGTGCCCAGAAGATTGAGTTTTTTTTTTAGGTGAATGGTTAGGGAAAGGTGTGTGAAGCAGGTGAGGAGGAGGGAAGGAGAGGGGAGGGGATGGGGGATGGGAGGGGAGGGGTAGGGGGAGTAAAGAGAGCCAGCCAGGGGATTTGACTGATACTGTGGCTCACACGCTCGTGTCTGTTGTATGTAAGAAGTCCAGGTGGAAGAGTGAAGTGTATATATTTTACCAAAAACGAATAACATTCTCACCAAAATCTTCGCCGGTGGTGTCAGCCTCCGATGTCTTCATCAGCAGGTGTAAAAGCTGCCATTAGTTTCATGTCAAACACGAGTGGGTGTTCCTTGTGTGACATGCCGCAGGCAAGTGAGTTGTGAGCCAATGACCCCTAATATTTTGTAAACTAAGGAAGTCCCCCCCTCTCACCCCCACCCTTCAGCCTAGACCGGTAAAGAGTGGCACATAGCAGCAACATGACTCACGTAAAATTGCATAACCACATGACTGTGGGGAGCGAGCGTTTGGGCGGGCTACCAATTTGATCTGTGATCTGTGACTGACTGAGGTAGATGAGGTGTGAGTGAGGGGTTATAATATTTTTGTAAACAAGGGGTGGGCCTCCTCACTCCCCCTACTTCCCATCCTGCTCCTTCAGCCTACATACAACTTCCACATGGTCCCCCATGTCACACGCGTCATAGCCCGCAGGAGGTAGACCACACACACACACACACACACACACGGGTCGGGAGCGAGCGTTCAAGCAGGGTCACCTCTTTGATGTCTGTCATGTGACTGAGGTAAATGACCAAAATACCTCTCACCATACCCCCCTACTCGAGAGGAGGGTTCTCGTGTGTTTACATCAGAGAAGCTGCCACTCCTGCCTGTCTCCTCACCTAATCGGTCGTGGCACTTACATGCATGTCTATGTATTCATAACAAATAAGTAGATATGGGATATGTAAGTAGATATGTAATGTAAAAAAAATATCTCTCTAATATGGGAGAATTTACATTCCCCCAAGTATTTTTTTTTTTTACATTACAGAGTATTAAAACAATTTAAGGATCATTTAAGCAGTACAGCCAATGTCATCATACAACCATTCTGTTTCATAGCATTCATACACCAAATAGTGAATACATCTTCTTTCTTTCTTACTATTTCTATTTCACCTTCAGACCTCATGTTTTGTGTTTACTCTGCATTACCCACTATTTTAACGATAAAGGCTCTTTTAAGCAGTTCAACACATCAAAATACTTGTTCTGTTTTATACCGTCACTCTATCAAATAGTAGCTGACTAAAATGTTATTTGAAAGTGGTGTGAAACGCTGTAGGAAAATCGTAAGTAAACACTATTTCAAAAAGATAAAGAATTGACTGAAAGAATCTCCCAAGGCATGTTACAGTCTTCAGTCCACTCTTACTGATTGACTTACGAAAAACTTTAAACTAAACTGGAAATGTACACACAAGAAATGATTCCCACATTCAGTAAACACCTACTGATTTGGCTGACTGAGACAACATATAGACGGTCTTGATGATTGCATTATTACTTTAAAGATGATAAACTTTAAACTAAACTGGAAATGTAGACACAAGAAATGATTCCCACATTCAGTAAACACTTACTGACTTGGCTGACTGACTGACTGACTGAAACAGCATATAGACGGCCTTGATGATTGTATTATTTTCCGTTTTAAGATGTAAAACTTTAAACTAAGCTAAAGAATGTACACACAAGAAATGATTCCCACATTCAGTAAACACCTACTGACTTGGCATTGACAACATATAGACGGACTATACAGGTTTACTTTAAAATGATATTTGGATGAATAAAGTATTAAGAGTGGAACATATTCTGTAGGGAACATAACCACATTGGACTGATGTAGTCTAACCCTTTAATGACACTGTTGACACGTGAGGGGGCTAGGAGAGACAACCCGCTGATTAGACGATGACGGCAAAGCCAGGACGCGAACGCTAATGAGACAAATGTCACACACGGCGCTAAACGTCTCAAGGTTGTCTTGCCCATCATCATCGGAGTCAAGGTCAGACGGTCTGAAACTGACTCATTGTCTAAGAGAGACCATATACGGACTTGATGATTATTATTATTAACTTTTAAAAATGGAAAAACTTAACACATAAGTTTGATGGTAGAAGCTAATTAAAGAGTGCTAAATATCTGATTAATTCGCTCTACCACTAAGATGATGGAAATGCTCATAAGTTCTTCTCACTCAGGTAGTGATGTCTAAAGCGGGAGCATGGCTGGATATAACGCTCTAGCCCTCCAGGTCCCATTAGAACACTATAAGGCCGCTGTTAGTGAGGCTTTTTTATTTCCTAAAGTATTTACTCCTCGATTGGTAGCAACAACAATTGCAAGCAGACAAACGGTGGGTTTATTACCTGTGAATTCTGGAGTGAATAATAAGTTTACAGACACCTATCTGGAATTCATCATAAAGGGAGTGAATGGTCAGCTGGTGGGCTTATCATCTATTGCTTTGGAGTTGTCTATTGATCTAACTGAAGAGGACGGAACAACGCCTTTAGGAGATGCTAAAATATCTCATTAGTAAAAGGATTGTCGCAAAAATCTTTTCAAATCTGCTAATGTGTATTTAAAACGAAATATAAAGCTGCTATCTACGATTTCAGGGTGTAAGGCTACGGGCGTTATGGTAAAGTGTCTCAGTTTTTTGTTAAATTGCGTTGATCCTAGCAAAATTGAGGTCGGTATTTTACTTATGCCTCAGCTGGAGAGAGTGAGAGAGAGAGAGAGAAGCAGTGGATAACAGATATGAAACGAGTGATGTAAATACCTGCTTCAAACTAATGTTGGATGTTACATCGGTTATTGAATACGTTTTGGATAATGTAGATATTTGAGTGCGTCTTGAACTTCAACCTGATAAATAGCTTGTTCTCAGTGATAATGAAAAGCTAATTTTAAATATAATATCAAGTCTACACATCTATGGGTGGATAGGGTATTGCCTTATCCTGAAGGTTTATTAGCCATTAATAAAGCTGTGCTGCAGAACAACTCTCCTATTACGTATATTTTTAATAAAACTTTATATAAAACATATATAGGGTACGAGTCAACGCTCGATATTAGCAGTTATTGAATAAAGTATTAAGAGTGGTGAATATTCTATTTTCATTGTACCGGTATGATAACAACAGTCTCTGTTTTTTGCTTACCTAATGAGGGGTAACAGTTGGAGAGGCGAGCTGTCTTCTCGCGAGAGAGAGTGGATGTCTGGCCGTGTGACGCTAACCAGGTGACATCGACACTCGGCGCTAAATGCCCCAAGGCCCGCCCGGCTCCTTATTCACATTCTAGTTGTACATAATAAAGCGTCTCTTTTTTTAAAATCGAGATGATGCTAGCAAAAATTGAAGCTAGCTATTTCTCTATTGCGTCAGCTAAAGAGAGAGAAAGAGAGAAGCAGCGGGTTGGCAGATATGAAAACGAGCAATGTAAATACCTGCTTCAAACTAATGTTGAATGCTTCATCGGTTACTGAATACATTTTGGATAATGTAGACCTTAGAGTATATGCCTTGAACTACAACCCGGTAAATGGATAGTACTCAGTGATAATGAACAAGCTAATTTTAAGTATAATATCAAGTCTACACGTGTTTATGATTTTTCCACATTGCGTTGCATTGTGTGTACTTACCGAGTTGTGCTTGCGGGGGTTGAGCTCTGGCTCTTTGGCCCCGCCTCTCAACGGTCAATCAACTAATGTATAGGTTCGTGAGCCTACAGGAACCTATACATTAGTTGATAGGTTCCTGAGCCTACAGGAACCTATACATTAGCTGTCTACTAATGGCAGCTCTTACACCTGCTGATGAAGACATCGGAGGCTGACACCACCGGGGGAGACTTTGGTGAGAATGTTATACGTTTTTGGTGAAATATAAATATATATACATACATCACTCTTTCACCTGGACTTCCTACATACAACAGACACGAGCGTGTGAGCTACAGTATCAGTCAAAGCCCCCGGCTGGCCTGTAATGGGTGTTAGTGGTGCTGGTATTGTTACCAGTGTTTCACTTAGGGAGTGACAGTGGTGCTGGTAGTGCCACTAGTGTTTTTCATGGTAGGTGATAATGGTGATGGAAGTGTCAACAGTGTTTCCAATTTGTGTAATAGTGGTCTGGGAAGTGTCACTAGATTTTTTCCAATGATTGACAGTGGTGCTGGTAATGTCAACAGTGTTTCCTATGGTGGATGATAGTGTTAAGGGTAGTGTCACCAGTATTCAACATGGTGGGTGACAGTAGTGCTGGTATTGTCATCAGTGTTTCCCCTTAGTTTATGATAATGGTGCTAGTAGTGGGACTACTGTTTCCTGTGGTGGGTTATAGTGGTGCTAGAACCGTCATCAGTGTTTCCCATGGTGGGTGATAGTGGTGCATGTACTGTCACCAGTGTTTTCCATGGTGGGTGATAGTGGTACTGGTAGTGCCACTAGTGTTTCCCCTATTGGGTGATAGGTATTCTGGTAGTGTTATTATTGTTTTCTATGGTGGATGATAGTGGTGCTGGCAATGTTATCAGTGATTCCATGGTGGGTGATAGTGGTGCAGGAAGTGTCTCTATTGTTTTGTATCTTGGATGATATCGGGGTGGGTAGTGTCACCAATATTTCAAATGATGGGTCATAGTGGTGCTGGTAGTGTCACCAGTGTTTCCCGTGGTGGATGAAAATGATATGGGAATGTCACTAGTTTTTTTCAGTATTTTATAATAGTGATGCTCGTGGTGTAACAAATGTTTCCCATGGTGGATGATAGTGGTGCTGGTAGTGTCTCTAGTGTTTCCCATGGTGTGTGATCGTGGTGCTGTAGTATCACCAGCGATAGCAGGAGACGCGACATCAGCGATCCACTATACATCAAAAAGTCAACACCAGCAATTAACAGCCAAATAAAGCATAACTATATTTTACCCACTTCAAGACCCCGAACCAACATTGAAGCAGCAAGAGAAAGTATGGGCAAATAGGTCTTCTGTAGTTACTTCCATTCTTATGTTATCATTCCCAATTTATACCCACCTCACCCAAAACTTTTTTCATATCACCTCGCCCAAAACATATATAAGCACGATGTATGTTATGTGTATACCAGTCTTTGAAAGTGTAAGAAGCCTTACAAAACCCTTTTAGGTGTCAGACCAGGAATAAAAATGTACAAAAATCATTTTGGAGAACAAATTTTTCAATTCCCTCGACAGTGAAGAAAAACGTAAGAAATATTGAGAAGATTCGTGTTAGAATTATAAATCTTATCCTTTCGGTCATATTCAACAGCATATGTTTACAGGAAAGACTGGTACCTTTATATATATAAATATATATATATATATATATATATATATATATATATATATATATATATATATATATATATATATATATATATATATATATATATATATATATATGTCGTACCTAGTAGCCAGAACGCACTTCTCAGCCTACTATGCAAGGCCCGATTTGCCTAATAAGCCAAGTTTTCCTGAATAAATATATTTTCTCTGCTTTTTTTCTTATGAAATGATAAAGCTACCCATTTCATTATGTATGAGGTCAATTTTTTTTATTGGAGTTAAAATTAACGTAGTTATATGACCGAACCTAACCAACCCTACCTAACCTAACCTAACCTATCTTTATAGGTTAGGTTAGGTTAGGTAGCCGAAAAAGTTAGGTTAAGTTAGGTTAGGTAGGTTAGGTAGTCGAAAAACAATTAATTCATGAAAACTTGGCTTATTAGGCAAATTGGGGCTTGCATAGTAGGCTGAGAAGTGCGTTCTGGCTACTAGGTACGACATATATATATATATATATATATATATATATATATATATATATATATATATATATATATATATATATATATATATATATATATATATATATATATATATATATATATATATGTCGTACCTAGTAGCCAGAACGCACTTCTCAGCCTACTATGCAAGGCCCGATTTGCCTAATAAGCCAAGTTTTCATGAATTAATTGTTTTTTTACAACCTAACCTACCTAACCTAACCTAACCTAACTTTTTCTGCCACCTAACCTAACCTAACCTATAGTTCTTGTCTTGTCCTTACTCTCATGGTGGGTAGAGTAAATAGTTCCGTGATTTGGGTGTTCATGGTAGGTCGCTCTATTCTTATGTGAATTGCCTCAAGAATTTGTAATCTTCTTGCATCTTGGGTTTTGTCTATTATGCAGGTATTCTTGTTCAACATTTCTCTTGTTAGAGTAATGTCATGGGCTTGTCTCTTGTGATTCCTAGGGGCACCAGATTGAAGATGGCATGTCAAACGCCTCGTCAGCTTGGTCGACGTCATACGTATGTACTTACATTGAAGGTTACATCCTTCGTGGGGGCAAGTGTACATGTATACAACGCTTGACTGCTGTAGAGGGGTTCTCCGTCGGCTTCGGGCTGTTTTTGATAAGGAGTTCGGAAGTCTTCTTGGTTTTGTAGAATATTATCAGGTTTATGTTTTGGTTAGGAGAAGTGCTTTTTACTCCTTTACGGATTATTTCTTTCATTATTCTTTCCTCTTTTATATGTTCACTGTGCATGGTTGATTTGTAATATAATTTTATTGGCCATTTTATAGCCAGTGTTCTCAATGCTTATATTCGTCGAGCGCTTACCCACTGCTCTGAATGGAGCAACGTGAGTAGAGAGTTTGAAAGAGTAACTCAGGTATTGGTGAACAACGGATATAGCAACGCGGAAATAAACGCTGCTATAAGAAGACACTTGGACCGTTGGTATAATTCAGAACCTAGAACAGAAACCACAACACCCCCAATAAAATTATATTACAAATCAACCATGCACAGTGAACATATAAAAGAGGAAAGAATAATGAAAGAAATAATCCGTAAAGGAGTAAAAAGCACTTCTCCTAACCAAAACATAAACCTGATAATATTCTACAAAACCAAGAAGACTTCCGAACTCCTTATCAAAAACAACCCGAAGCCGACGGAGAACCCTCTACAGCAGTCAAGCGTTGTATACATGTACACTTGCCCCAACGAAGGATGTAACCTTCAATGTAAGTACATAGGTATGACGTCGACCAAGCTGACGAGGCGTTTGACATGCCATCTTCAATATATATATATATGTCGTACCTAGTAGCCAGAACGCACTTCTCAGACTACTATGCAAGGCCCAATTTGCCTAATAAGCCAAGTTTTCATGAATTAATTGTTTTTCGACTACCTAACCTACCTAACCTAACCTAACCGAACTTTTTCTGCTACCTAGCCTAACCTAACCTATAAAGATAGGTTAGGTTAGGTTAGGTAGGGTTGGTTAGGTTCAGTCATATATCTACGTTAATTTTAACTCCAATAAAAAAAAATTGACCTTATACATAATGAAATGGGTAGCTTTATCATTTCATAAGAAAAAAATTAGAGAAAATATATTAATTCAGTAAAACTTGGCTTATTAGGCAAATCGGGCTTTGCATAGTAGGCTGAGAAGGGCGTTCTGGCTACTAGGTACGACATATATATATATATATATATATATATATATATATATATATATATATATATATATATATATATATATATATATATATATATATATATATATATATATATATTATTAAATATGACCGAAAAAGTAAGATTAATAATTCTAACACGAATTTTCTCAATCTTTCAATCTTTCACTGTTGGTGGTAAGTCAAAAATCAATTCTCCAAAATTCATTTTTATTTCTAGTCTGATGCGACACTTGAGTGCGTTTCGTAAAACTTATTACATTTTCAAAGACTTTAGTTTAAACATACACAACTGAATAGAACTTACACATCTCCGATTTGTTTATATCTACATTTGAGTGAGGTGGGTGGGGTGAGGCGGTATTTAATAAGGTATTAATTTCATCAACACAAGACAGAACACGAAATAATGGGTATTGAATAGAAGTGATTGTAGAAAGCCTATTGGTCCATATTTCTTGATGCTTCTATATTGGAGCGGAGTCTTGAGGTGGGTAGAATATAGTTGTGCATTAATTGGCTGTTGATTGCTGGTGTTGATTTCTTGATGTGTAATGCCTCGCAAACGTCAAGCCGCCTGCTATCGCTGTATCTATCGATGATTTCTGTGTTGTTTACTAGGATTTCTCTGGCGATGGTTTGGTTGTGGGAAGAGATTATATGTTCCTTAATGGAGCCCTGTTGCTTATGCATCGTTAAACGCCTAGAAAGAGATGTTGTTGTCTTGCCTATATACTGGGTTTTTTGGAGCTTACAGTCCCCAAGAGGGCATTTGAAGGCATAGACGACGTTGGTCTCTTTTAAAGCGTTCTGTTTTGTGTCTGGAGAGTTTCTCATGAGTAGGCTGGCCGTTTTTCTGGTTTTATAGTAAATCGTCAGTTGTATCCTCTGATTTTTGTCTGTAGGGATAACGTTTCTATTAACAATATCTTTCAGGACCCTTTCCTCCGTTTTATGAGCTGTGGAAAAGAAGTTCCTGTAAAATAGTCTAATAGGGGGTATAGGTGTTGTGTTGGTTGTCTCTTCAGAGGTTGCATGGCGTTTCACTTTCCTTCTTATGATGTCTTCGACGAAACCATTGGAGAAGCCGTTGTTGACTAGGACCTGCCTTACCCTACAGAGTTCTTCGTCGACTTGCTTCCATTCTGAGCTATGGCTGAGAGCACGGTCGACATATGCGTTAACAACACTCCTCTTGTACCTATCTGGGCAGTCGCTTTTGGCATTTAGGCACATTCCTATGTTCGTTTCCTTAGTGTAGACTGCAGTGTGGAAACCTCCACTCTTTTCCATGACTGTTACATCTAGAAAGGGCAGCTTCACATCCTTTTCCATCTCACAAGTGAAACGCAGCACAGAAATCTGCTCAAATGCCTCCTTCAGCTCCTGCAGATGTCTGACATCAGGTACCTGTGTAAAAATGTCGTCAACATACCTGCAGTATATGGCCGGTTTCAAGTTCATGTCGACTAAGACTTTTTGCTCGATGGTACCCATGTAGAAGTTTGCAAACAGGACACCTAGGGAAGAACCCATGGCGACCCCATCTACTTGCTTATACATGTGCCCATCCGGGCTCAAGAAGGGTGCCTCTTTAGTACAAGCTTGGAGTAGTTTCCTCAGAATATTTTCTGGTATGTCAAGAGGAGTACAGGCTGGATCACGATACACTCTGTCGGCTATCATCCCGATTGTCTCGTCCACTGGTACGTTGGTGAACAGCGATTCTACGTCCAACGAGGCTCTTATTCCTGTGGCCCGTGTGCCCCGCAGTAAGCCAACAAATTCCTTTGGCGACTTCAGGCTGAAAGCGCAAGGGACATAAGGAGTTAGCAGGCCGTTGAGTCGCTTCGCTAGTCTGTACGTGGGTGTGGGTATCTGGCTAATGATTGGCCGAAGTGGGTTTCCAGGCTTGTGTGTCTTGACATTTCCATACGCATATCCAGGTTTATATTCCCCAATAATCTTTGGCAGGTGGAGTCCTGATTTCTTGGCGTTCACAGTTTCGATTAGTTTGTTGACCTTCGCTTTCAGTTTGGCTGTAGTGTCCTTCGTTACCCTTTAGAATTTAGTTTGGTCAGAGAGTATGAGGTTCATTTTCGCCAGATATTCGTCTTTTTTAAGAATGACGTATATTGGCGACTTGTCACCTCTCCTGACAACTATCTCCTTGTTCTCACGAAGGCTTTTGGCTGCCGCTTTGAGCTCGGGGGACAGTATGGTGCTTCTGTAATTGCCTCGATTCTTTCCTCCTTCCGCAATAAGTTCTGCTTGTAAGGTATCTTTGGTAGTGACCTTCTTTTGTGTCTCGAGGTCGAATATGTCGTCCAACAGAATTTCCAACTCCACTTTCCGGGCCATCTCACTCGGTCTGGACATAACGTGACAGTTTATGCCCAGATTAGGAGAGTGATTGGTCCTCAGTGAGGTTAATTCCTGCAAGGTTCAGGAAGCCATCTCTTGGTCGTGGAATTGCCATAGGTCCTCCATATAACGTTGTTAGTTTCTTGATAATCCTTGTTTCAGTGCTGAGGTGATGTCGGTCTGTGAGGATGTCGAGGTGTTGTTCAATGCGGGTACGGATACTTTCGTCGATGTTGCTATTTCTCCACTCGTTCGTAGCATGAAGTAGTTGCGTTTTGTTGTCTTTGATTTCATTCTCTGCCTTGTATATCTGATCACGAATCAGATTCTGGCGATATTTTATCGTGAAGGCTTGATTCCTTGCTGCTGAGTCGTGCGTTTTAATATTAGTATATTTTGGTAGCAGTCTTTCCTGTAGACATATATTATTATATATGACCGAAAAAGTAAGATTAATAATTCTAACACGAATTTTCTCAATCTTTCGTACATTTCTTTTCACTGTTGGTGGTAATTCAAAAATCAATTCTCCAAAATTCATTTTTATTTCAAGTCTGACGCGACACTTGAGCGCGTTTCGTAAAACTTATTACATTTTCAAAGACTTTAGTTTAAACATACACAACTGAATAGAACTTACACATCTCCAATTTGTTTATATCTACATTTGAGTGAGGTGGATGGGGTGAGGTGGTATTTAATAAGGTATTAATTTCATCAACACAAGAGAGAACACGAAACAATGGGTATTGAATAGAAGAGATTGTAGAAAGCCTATTGGTCCATATTTCTTGATGTTTCTATATTGAAGCGGAGTCTTGAGGTGGGTAAAATATAGTTGTGCATTAATTGACTGTTGATTGCTGGTGTTGACTTCTTGATGTGTAGTGCCTCGCAAACGTCAAGCCGCCTGCTATCGCTGTATCTATCGATGATTTCTGTGTTGTTTACTAGGATTTCTCTGGCGATGGTTTGGTTGTGGGAAGAGATTATATGTTCCTTAATGGAGCCCTGTTGCTTATGCATCGTTAAACGCCTAGAAAGAGATGTTGTTGTCCTGCCTATATACTGGGTTTTTTGGAGCTTACAGTCCCCAAGAGGGCATTTGAAGGCAAAGACGACGTTGGTCTCTTTTAAAGCGTTCTGTTTTGTGTCTGGAGAGTTTCTCATGAGTAGGCTGGCCGTTTTTCTGGTTTTATAGTAAATCGTCAGTTGTATCCTCTGATTTTTGTCTGTAGGGATAACGTTTCTGTTAATAATATCTTTCAGGACTCTTTCCTCCGTTTTATGAGCTGTGGAAAAGATGTTCCTGTAAAATAGTCTAATAGGGGGTATAGGTGTTGTGTTGGTTGTCTCTTCAGAGGTTGCATGGCGTTTCACTTTCCTTCTTATGATGTCTTCGACGAAACCATTGGAGAAGCCGTTGTTGACTAGGACCTGCCTTACCCTACAGAGTTCTTCGTTGACTTGCTTCCAATCTGAGCTGTGGCTGAGAGCACGGTCGACATATGCGTTAACAACACTCCTCTTGTACCTATCTGGGCAGTCGCTTTTGGCATTTAGGCACATTCCTATGTTCGTTTCCTTAGTGTAGACTGCAGTGTGGAAACCTCCGCTCTTTTCCATGACTGTTACATCTAGAAAGGGCAGCTTCCCATCCTTTTCCATCTCGTAAGTGAAACGCAGCACGGAACTCCGCTCAAATGCCTCCTTCAGCTCCTGCAGATGTCTGACATCAGGTACCTGTGTAAAAATGTCGTCAACATACCTGCAGTGTATGGCCGGTTTCAAGTTCATGTCGACTAAGACTTTTTGCTCGATGGTACCCATGTAGAAGTTTGCAAACAGGACACCTAGGGGAGAACCCATGGCAACCCCATCTACTTGCTTATACATGTGCCCATCCGGGCTCAAGAAGGGTGCCTCTTTAGTACAAGCTTGGAGTAGTTTCCTTAGGATATTTTCTGGTATGTCAAGAGGAGTACAGGCTGGATCACGATACAATCTGTCGGCTATCATCCCGATTGTCTCGTCCACTGGTACGTTAGTGAACAGCGATTCTACGTCCAACGAGGCTCTTATCCCTGTGGCCCGTGTGCCCCGCAGTAAGTCAACAAATTCCTTTGGAGACTTCAGGCTGAAGGCGCAAGGAACATAAGGAGTCAGCAGGCCGTTGAGTCGCTTCGCTAGTCTGTACGTGGGTGTGGGTATCTGGCTAATGATTGGCCGAAGTGGGTTTCCAGGCTTGTGTGTCTTGACATTTCCATACGCATATCCAGGTTTATATTCCCCAATGATCTTTGGCAGGTGGAGTCCGGATTTCTTGGCGTTCACAGTTTCGATCAGTTTGTTGAACTTTGCTTTCAATTCGGCTGTAGTGTCCTTCGTTACCCTTTGGAACTTAGTTTGGTCAGAGAGTATGAGGTTCATTTTCGCCAGATATTCGTCTCTTTTAAGAATGACATATATTGGCGACTTGTCACCTCTCCTGACAACTATCTCCTTGTTCTCACGAAGGCTTTTAGCTGCGGCTTTGAGCTCGGGGGACAGTATGGTGCTTCTGTAATATCCTCGATTCTTTCCTCCTTCTGCAATAAGTTCTGCTTGTAAGGTATCTTTGGTAGTGACCTTCTTTTGTGTCTCGAGGTCGAATATGTCGTCCAACAGAATTTCCAACTCTACTTTCCGGGACATCTCACTCGGTCTGGACATAACGTGACATCCAGCCTGTACTCCTCTTGACATACCAGAAAATATCCTAAGGAAACTACTCCAAGCTTGTACTAAAGAGGCACCCTTCTTGAGCCCGGATGGGCACATGTATAAGCAAGTAGATGGGGTCGCCATGGGTTCTCCCCTAGGTGTCCTGTTTGCAAACTTCTACATGGGTACCATCGAGCAAAAAGTCTTAGTCGACATGAACATGAAACCGGCCATATACTGCAGGTATGTTGACGACATTTTTACACAGGTACCTGATGTCAAACATCTGCAGGAGTTGAAGGAGGCATTTGAGCGGAGTTCCGTGCTGCGTTTCACTTACGAGATGGAAAAGGATGGGAAGCTGCCCGTTCTAGATGTAACAGTCATGGAAAAGAGCGGAGGTTTCCACACTGCAGTCTACACTAAGGAAACGAACATAGGAATGTGCCTAAATGCCAAAAGCGACTGCCCAGATAGGTACAAGAGGAGTGTTGTTAACGCATATGTCGACCGTGCTCTCAGCCACAGCTCAGAATGGAAGCAAGTCAACGAAGAACTCTGTAGGGTAAGGCAGGTCCTAGTCAACAACGGCTTCTCCAATGGTTTCGTCGAAGATATCATAAGAAGGAAAGTGAAACGCCATGCAACCTCTGAAGAGACAACCAACACAACACCTATACCCCCTATTAGACTATTTTACAGGAACTTCTTTTCCACAGCTCATAAAATTGAGGAAAGGGTCCTGAAAGATATTGTTATTAGAAACGTTATCACTACAGACAAAAATCAGAGGATACAACTGACGATTTACTATAAAACCAGAAAAACGGCCAGCCTACTCATGCGAAACTCTCCAGACACAAAACAGAACGCTTTAAAAGAGACTAACGTCGTCTATGCCTTCAAATGCACTCTTGGGGACTGTAAGCTCCAAAAAAAAACAGTATATAGGCAAGACAACAACATCTCTTTCTAGGCGTTTAACGATGCATAAGCAACAGGGCTCCATTAAGGAACATATAATCTCTAACCACAACCAAACCATCGCCAGAGAAATCCTAGTAAACAACACAGAAATATTCGATAGATACAGCGATAGCAGGCGGCTTGACGTTTGCGAGGCATTACACATCAAGAAGTCAACACCAGCAATCAACAGCCAATTAATGCACAACTATATTCTACCCACCTCAAGACTCCGCTCCAATATAGAAGCATCAAGAAATATGGACCAATAGGCTTTCTACAATCACTTCTTTTCAATACCCATTGTTTCATGTTCTGGTTTGTGTTGATGAAATTAATAACTTATTAAATACCACCTCACCCTATCCACCTCACTCAAATGTACATATAAACAAAATCGGAGATGTATAAGTTCTATTCAGTTGTTTACGTGTTAACTAAAGTCTTTGAAAATGTAATAAGTTTTACGAAACGCACTCAAGTGTCGCGTCAGACTTGAAATAAAAATGAATTTTGGAGAATTGATTTTTGAATTACCTCCAACAGTGAAAAGAAATGTACGAAAGATTGAGAAAATTCGTGTTAGAATTATTAATCTTACTTTTTCGGTCATATTTAATAATATATGTCTACAGGAAAGACTGCTACCAAAATATACTAATATATATATATATATATATATATATATATATATATATATATATATATATATATATATATATATATATATATATGTATATATATATATATATATATATATATATATATATATGTATATTTATATATATATATATATATATATATATATATATATATATATATATATATATATATATATATATATATAAATATATATATATATATATATATATATATATATATATATATATATATATATAAATATATATATATATATATATATATATATATATATATATATATATATATATATATATATATATATATATATATATATATATATATATATATATGACAATGTCAGACCACGAAGGAAAAATGAAACAGGAAATTTCCTTAAGTACTTTCGTATATTAAATACATCTTCAGAAGGTCCTTCTGAAGATGTATTTAATATACGAAAGTACTTAAGGAAATTTCCTGTTTCATTTTTCCTTCGTGGTCTGACATTGTCACATTCTTAATCACGTGTTTATTTTCGTGATATACACACACACACATATATATATATATATATTAGTATCTTTTGGTAGCAGTCTTTCCTGTAGACATATTTTATTAAATATGACCGAAAAAGTAAGATTAATAATTCTAACACGAATTTTCTCAATCTTTCGTACATTATGCTTCACTGTTGGAGGTAAATCAAAAATCACTTCTCCAAAATTCATTTTTATTTCTAGTCTGACGCGACACGGGCGCGTTTCGTAAAACTTATTACATTTTCAAAGACTTCACAAATACACAACTGATTAGAACTTGCGTTTCCCTGATTTTATATCTACATTTGAGTGAGGTGGGAAGGGTGATGTGGCATTACATTTGAGTAAGGTGGGAAGGATGATGTGGCATTAGAGGATATTAATAGGGTATTAAAAGTATCAACACAAGACAGAATATATATATATATATATATATATATATATATATATATATATATATATATATATATATATATGGAAACAATGGATATTGAATAGAAGTGTTTGTAGAAAGCCTATTGGTCCATATTTCTTGATGCTTCTATATTGGAGCGGAGTCTTGAGGTGGGTAGAATATAGTTGTGCAATAATTGGCTGTTGATTGCTGGTGTTGACTTCTTGATGTGTAGTGCCTCGCAAACTTCGAGCCGCCTGCTATCGCTGTATCTATCGATGATTTCTGTGTTGTTTACTAGGATTTCTCTGGCGATGGTTTGGTTATGGGAAGAGATTATATGTTCCTTAATGGAGCCCTGTTGTTTATGCATCGTTAAACGCCTAGAAAGAGATGTTGTTGTCTTGCCTATATACTGGGTTTTTTGGAGCTTACAGTCCCCAAGTGGGCATTTGAAGGCATAGACGACGTTAGTCTCTTTTAAAGCGTTCTGTTTCGTGTCTGGAGAGTTTCTCATGAGTAGGCTGGCCGTTTTTCTGGTTTTATAGTAAATCGTCAGTTGTATCCTCTGATTTTTGTCTGTAGGGATAACGTTTCTATTAACAATATCTTTCAGGACCCTTTCCTCTGTTTTATGAGCTGTGGAAAAGAAGTTCCTGTAAAATAGTCTAATAGGGGGTATAGGTGTTGTGTTAGTTGTCTCTTCGGAGGTTGCATGGCTTTTCACTTTCCTTCTTATGATGTCTTCGATGAAACCATTGGAGAAGCCGTTATTGACTAGAACCTGCCTTACCCTACAGAGTTCTTCGTCGACTTGCTTCCATTCTGAGCTGTGGCTGAGAGCACGGTCGACGTATGCGTTAACAACACTATAACGTATGCGTTAACAACACAACACTAAAACAGAGGAAAGGGTCCTGAAAGATATTGTTAATAGAAACGTTATCCCTACAGACAAAAATCAGAGGATACAACTGACGATTTACTATAAAACCAGAAAAACGGCCAGCCTACTCATGAGAAACTCTCCAGACACGAAACAGAACGCTTTAAAAGAGACTAACGTCGTCTATGCCTTCAAATGCCCACTTGGGGACTGTAAGCTCCAAAAAACCCAGTATATAGGCAAGACAACAACATCTCTTTCTAGGCGTTTAACGATGCATAAACAACAGGGCTCCATTAAGGAACATATAATCTCTTCCCATAACCAAACCATCGCCAGAGAAATCCTAGTAAACAACACAGAAATCATCGATAGATACAGCGATAGCAGGCGGCTCTACGTTTGCGAGGCACTACACATCAAGAAGTCAACACCAGCAATCAACAGCCAATTATTGCACAACTATATTCTACCCACCTCAAGACTCCGCTCCAATATAGAAGCATCAAGAAATATGGACCAATAGGCTTTCTACAAACACTTCTATTCAATATCCATTGTTTCGTGTTCTGTCTTGTGTTGATACTTTTAATACCCTATTAATATCCTCTAATGCCACATCATCCTTCCCACCTTACTCAAATGTAATGCCACATCACCCTTCCCACCTCACTCAAATGTAGATATAAAATCAGGGAAACGCAAGTTCTAATCAGTTGTGTATTTGTGAAGTCTTTGAAAATGTAATAAGTTTTACGAAACGCGCCCGTGTCGCGTCAGACTAGAAATAAAAATGAATTTTGGAGAAGTGATTTTTGATTTACCTCCAACAGTGAAGCATAATGTACGAAAGATTGAGAAAATTCGTGTTAGAATTATTAATCTTACTTTTTCGGTCATATTTAATAAAATATATATATATATATATAATATATATATATATATATATATATATATATATATATATATATATATATATATATATATGTATATATATATATATATATATATATATATATATATATATATATATATATATATATATATATATATATATATATGTATATATATATATATATATATATATATATATATATATATATATATATATATATATATATATATATATATATATATATATTAAATATGACCGAAAAAATAAGATTAATAATTCTAACACGAATTTTCTCTATCTTTCGTACATTACGCTTCACTGTTGGAGGTAAATAAAAAATCACTTCTCCAAAATTCATTTTGTATTTCTAGTCTGACGCGACACGGGCGCGTTTCGTAAAACTTATTACATTTTCAAAGACTTCACAAATACACAACTGATTAGAACTTGCGTTTCTCTGATTTTATATCTACATTTGAGTGAGGTGGGAAGGGTGATGTGGCATTAACACAAGACAGAACAAGATGTGGCATTAATAGGGTATTAAAAGTATCAACACAAGACAGAACAGAAACAATGGGTATTGAATAGAAGTGTTTGTAGAAAGCCTATTGGTCCATATTTCTTGATGCTTCTATATTGGAGCGGAGTCTTGAGGTGGGTAGAATATAGTTGTGCAATAATTGGCTGTTGATTGCTGGTGTTGACTTCTTGATGTGTAGTGCCTCGCAAACGTCAAGCCACCTGCTATCGCTGTATCTATCGATGATTTCTGTGTTGTTTACTAGGATTTCTCTGGCGATGGTTTGGTTATGGGAAGAGATTATATGTTCCTTAATGGAGCCCTGTTGCTTATGCATCGTTAAACGCCTAGAAAGAGATGTTGTTGTCTTGCCTATATACTGGGTTTTTTGGAGCTTACAGTCCCCAAGTGGGCATTTGAAGGCATAGACGACGTTAGTCTCTTTTAAAGCGTTCTGTTTTGTGTCTGGAGAGTTTCTCATGAGTAGGCTGGCCGTTTTTCTGGTTTTATAGTAAATCGTCAGTTGTATCCTCTGATTTTTGTCTGTAGGGATAACGTTTCTATTAACAATATCTTTCAGGACCCTTTCCTCCGTTTTATGAGCTGTGGAAAAGAAGTTCCTGTAAAATAGTCTAATAGGGGGTATAGGTGTTGTGTTAGTTGTCTCTTCGGAGGGAAGAGACAACTAACACAACACCTATACCCCCTATTAGACTATTTTACAGGAACTTCTTTTCCACAGCTCATAAAACGGAGGAAAGGGTCCTGAAAGATATTGTTAATAGAAACGTTATCCCTACAGACAAAAATCAGAGGATACAACTGACGATTTACTATAAAACCAGAAAAACGGCCAGCCTACTCATGAGAAACTCTCCAGACACAAAACAGAACGCTTTAAAAGAGATTAACGTCGTCTATGCCTTCAAATGCCCACTTGGGGACTGTAAGCTCCAAAAAACCCAGTATATAGGCAAGACAACAACATCTCTTTCTAGGCGTTTAACGATGCATAAGCAACAGGGCTCCATTAAGGAACATATAATCTCTTCCCATAACCAAACCATCACCAGAGAAATCCTAGTAAACAACACAGAAATCATCGATAGATACAGCGATAGCAGGCGGCTTGACGTTTGCGAGGCACTACACATCAAGAAGTCAACACCAGCAATCAACAGCCAATTATTGCACAACTATATTCTACCCACCTCAAGACTCCGCTCCAATATAGAAGCATCAAGAAATATGGACCAATAGGCTTTCTACAAACACTTCTATTCAATACCCATTGTTTCTGTTCTGTCTTGTGTTGATACTTTTAATACCCTATTAATATCCCCTATTGTTCTGTCTTGTGTTAATGCCACATCACCCTTCCCACCTCACTCAAATGTAGATATAAAATCAGAGAAACGCAAGTTCTAGTCAGTTGTGTATTTGTGAAGTCTTTGAAAATGTAATAAGTTTGACGAAACGCGCCCGTGTCGCGTCAGACTAGAAATAAAAAATGAATTTTGGAGAAGTGATTTTTGATTTACCTCCAACAGTGAAGCGTAATGTACGAAAGATTGAGAAAATTCGTGTTAGAATTATTAATCTTACTTTTTCGGTCATATTTAATAATATATGTCTACAGGAAAAACTGCTACCAAAATATACTAATATTTATATATATATATATATATATATATATATATATATATATATATATATATATATATATATATATATATATATATATATATATATATTGGTAGCAGTCTTTCCTGTATACATATATTATTAAATATGACCGAAAAAGTTAGATTAATAATTCTAACACGAATTTTCTCAATCTTTCGTACATTTCTTTTCACTGTTGGAGGTAAATCAAAAATCAATTCTCCAAAATTCATTTTTATTTCTAGTCTGACGCAACACGAGCGCGTTTCGTAAAACTTATTACATTTTCAAAGACTTTAGTTCACAAATACACAACTGAATAGAACTTACGCATCTCCGATTTTATATCTACATTTGAGTGAGGTGGAAGGGTGATGTGGCATTAACACAAGACAGAACAAGATGTGGCATTAATAGGGTATTAATTTCATCAACACAAGACAGAAGAAGAGTATTAATAGGGTATTAATTTCATCAACACAAGACAGAACACGAAACAATGGATATTGAATAGAAGTGTTTGTAGAAAGCCTATTGGTCCATATTTCTTGATGCTTCTATATTGGAGCGGAGTCTTGAGGTGGGTAGAATATAGTTGTGCAATAATTGGCTGTTGATTGCTGGTGTTGACTTCTTGATGTGTAGTGCCTCGCAAACGTCAAGCCGCCTGCTATCGCTGTATCTATCGATGATTTCTGTGTTGTTTACTAGGATTTCTCTGGCGATGGTTTGGTTGTGGTTAGAGATTATATGTTCCTTAATGGAGCCCTGTTGCTTATCCGGTCGTGATGGTCAAGCGGATTAAGGCGTCCCTGTACATACCAGTTGCGTTGCTCCTGGCAGTATGGGTTCAAGTCACTTCTGGGGTGTGAGTTTTCAGTTGTATATAGTCCTGGGGACCATTCAGGCTTGTTTGCATTTGTGTTCCTCACGTGTGCCCCAAAGAATGAGGTGATTTGATAAAATGCTATGCCCAAGATTACCATCCGAGTGCCAGCGGGGAAGTGGTTCAAATAGCTTCGGCTATCACTTCCTTATGTCCGGTCGTGATGGTCAAGTGGATTAAGGCGTCTTGTACATACCAGTTGCGTTGCTCCTGGGAGTATGGGTTCGAGTCACTTCTGGGGTGTGAGTTTTCAGTTGCATATTGTCCTGGGGACCATTCAGGCTTGTTCGCATTTGTGTTCCTCACGTGTGCCCCAAAGAATGAGGTGATTTGGTAAAATGCTATGCCCAAGATTACTATCTGAGTGCCGGCGGTATGGTGGTTCAAATAGCCTCGGCTATCACCTCATTTTGTCCGGTCGTGATGGTCAAGTGGATTAAGGCGTCTTGTACATACCAGTTGCGTTGCTCCTGGGAGTATGGGTTCGAGTCACTTCTGGGGTGTGAGTTTTCAGTTGCATATTGTCCTGGGGACCATTCAGGCTTGTTCGCATTTGTGTTCCTCACGTGTGCCCCAAAGAATGAGGTGATTTGGTAAAATGCTATGCCCAAGATTTGGGCAGATCCCAAGATCCGAGTGCTGGCGGTGGGGTGGTTCAAATAGCCTCGGCTATCACTTCATTTTGTCCAGTCGTGATAGTCAAGTGGATTAAGGCGTCTTGTACATACCAGTTGCGTTGCTCCTGAGAGTATGGGCTCGAGTCACTTCTGGGGTGTGAGTTTTCAGTTGCATATTGTCCTGGGGACCATTCAGGCTTGTTCGCATTTGTATTCCTCACGTGTGCCCCAAAGAATGAGGTGATTTGGTAAAATGCTATGCCCAAGATTACTATCCGAGTGCCGGCGGTGGGGTGGTTCAAATAGCCTCGGCTATCACCTCATTTTGTCCAGTCGTGATGGTCAAGTGGATTAAGGCGTCTTGTACATACCAGTTGCGTTGCTCCTGGGAGTATGGGTTCGAGTCACTTCTGGGGTGTGAGTTTTCAGTTGCATATTGTCCTGGGGACTATTCAGGCTTGTTCGCATATATATATATATATATATATATATATATATATATATATATATATATATATATATATATATATATATATATATATATATATATTATTAAATATGACCGAAAAAGTAAGATTAATAATTCTAACACGAATTTTCTCAATCTTTCGTACATTACGCTTCACTGTTGGAGGTAAATCAAAAATTAATTCTCCAAAATTCATTTTTATTTCTAGTCTGACGCGACACGGGCGCGTTTCGTAAAACTTATTACATTTTCAAAGACTTTAGTTCACAAATACACAACTGATTAGAACTTACGTATCTCTGATTTTATATCTACATTTGAGTGAGGTGGGAGGGGTGATGTGGCATTAACACAAGACAGAACAAGAGGGGATATTAATAGGGTATTAAAAGTATCAACACAAGACAGAACACAAACAATGGGTATTGAATAGAAGTGTTTGTAGAAAGCATATTGGTCCATATTTCTTGATGCTTCTATATTGGAGCGGAGTCTTGAGGTGGGTAGAATATAGTTGTGCAATAATTGGCTGTTGATTGCTGGTGTTGACTTCTTGATGTGTAGTGCCTCGCAAACGTCAAGCCGCCTGCTATCGCTGTATCTATCGATGATTTCTGTGTTGTTTACTAGGATTTCTATGGCGATGGTTTGGTTGTGGGAAGAGATTATATGTTCCTTAATGGAGCCCTCTTGCTTATGCATCGTTAAACGCCTAGAAAGAGATGTTGTTGTCTTGCCTATATACTGGGTTTTTTGGAGCTTACAGTCCCCAAGAGGGCATTTGAAGGCATAGACGACGTTAGTCTCTTTTAAAGCGTTCTGTTTTGTGTCTGGAGAGTTTCTCATGAGTAGGCTGGCCGTTTTTCTGGTTTTATAGTAAATCGTCAGTTGTATCCTCTGATTTTTGTCTGTAGGGATAACGTTTCTATTAACAATATCTTTCAGGACCCTTTCCTCCGTTTTATGAGCTGTGGAAAAGAAGTTCCTGTAAAATAGTCTAATAGGGGGTATAGGTGTTGTGTTAGTTGTCTCTTCAGAGGTTGCATGGCTTTTCACTTTCCTTCTTATGATGTCTTCGATGAAACCATTGGAGAAGCCGTTATTGACTAGGACCTGCCTTACCCTACAGAGTTCTTCGTCGACTTGCTTCCATTCTGAGCTGTGGCTGAGAGCACGGTCGACATATGCGTTAACAACACTCCTCTTGTACCTGTCAGGGCAGTCGCTTTTGGCATTTAGGCACATTCCTATGTTTGTTTCCTTAGTGTAGACTGCAGTGTGGAAACCTCCGCCCTTTTCCATGACTGTTACATCTAGAAAGGGCAGCTTCCCATCCTTTTCCATCTCGTAAGTGAAACGCAGCACGGAACTCTGCTCAAATGCCTCCTTCAGCTCCTGCAGATGTCTGACATCAGGTACCTGTGTAAAAATGTCGTCAACATACCTGCAGTATATGGCCGGTTTCAAGTTCATGTCGACTAAGACTTTTTGCTCGATGGTACCCATGTAGAAGTTTGCAAACAGGACACCTAGGGGAGAACCCATGGCGACCCCATCTACTTGCTTATACATGTGCCCATCCGGGCTCAAAAAGGGTGCCTCTTTAGTACAAGCTTGGAGTAGTTTCCTTAGAATATTTTCTGGCATGTCAAGAAGGAAACAAACATAGGAATGTGCCTAAATGCCAACAGCGACTGCCCTGACAGGTACAAGAGGAGTGTTGTTAACGCATATGTCGACCGTGCTCTCAGCCACAGCTCAGAATGGAAGCAAGTCGACGAAGAACTCTGTAGGGTAAGGCAGGTCCTAGTCAATAACGTCTTCTCCAATGGTTTCATCGAAGACATCATAAGAAGGAAAGTGAAAAGCCATGCAACCTCTGAAGAGACAACTAACACAACACCTATACCCCCTATTAGACTATTTTACAGGAACTTCTTTTCCACAGCTCATAAAACGGAGGAAAGGGTCCTGAAAGATATTGTTAATAGAAATGTTATCCCTACAGACAAAAATCAGAGGATACAACTGACGATTTACTATAAAACCAGAAAAACGGCCAGCCTACTTATGAGAAACTCTCCAGACACAAAACAGAACGCTTTAAAAGAGACTAACCTCGTCTATGCCTTCAAATGCCCACTTGGGGACTGTAAGCTCCAAAAAAACCAGTATATAGGCAAGACAACAACATCTCTTTCTAGGCGTTTAACGATGCATAAGCAAGAGGGCTCCATTAAGGAACATATAATCTCTTCCCACAACCAAACCATCGCCAGAGAAATCCTAGTAAACAACACAGAAATCATCGATAGATACAGCGATAGCAGGCGGCTTGACGTTTGCGAGGCACTACACATCAAGAAGTCAACACCAGCAATCAACAGCCAATTATTACACAACTATATTCTACCCACCTCAAGACTCCGCTCCAATATAGAAGCATCAAGAAATATGGACCAATAGGCTTTCTACAAACACTTCTATTCAATACCCATTGTTTGTGTTCTGTCTTGTGTTGATACTTTTAATACCCTATTAATATCCCCTCTTGTTCTGTCTTGTGTTAATGCCACATCTCCCCTCCCACCTCACTCAAATGTAGATATAAAATCAGAGATACGTAAGTTCTAATCAGTTGTGTATTTGTGAACTAAAGTCTTTTAAAATGTAATAAGTTTTACGAAACGCGCCCGTGTCGCGTCAGACTAGAAATAAAAATGAATTTTGGAGAATTAATTTTTTATTTACCTCCAACAGTGAAGCGTAATGTACGAAAGATTGAGAAAATTCGTGTTAGAATTATTAATCTTACTTTTTCGGTCATATTTAATAATATATGTCTACAGGAAAGACTGCTAACAAAATATATATATATATATATATATATATATATATATATATAGATATATATATATATATATATATATATATATATATATATATATATATATATATATATATATATATATATATATAAATATATATATATATATATATATAAATATATATATATATATATATATATATATATATATATATATATATATATATATATATATATATATGTTTGTAATTGTTATTATGTAAAATATCATTTTAGTGTTATTCCAGTGTTTCCTATTATGTGCTTGTTTTTTCAGTTGTGTGTTTCCTTTCTCTGTTGTTCTCATGTTGAGCTTTTGAAATTTCCATGGATCACTGCTTGTACTGTTTTTTGTCTGACTGTTTTATTGTATTTGTTGTGCTTTATCAATAACAAAAGTATCCACTACCCAAGTAACTGGCAACTTAGGGCCTCCAGTCGCGGCCTGGGACAACAACGTGTCAACTGTACAGCCTCTGGGACCCTCACCCTCGACCGTGCGATAAGTACTGACCAGACAGTAAAACAAATAAACAAATATATTGTTACAAATAATCGGTATACATATAATATTATAAATATATAGATATATACAACAAAACAAGGCAAAATGGGAGCAAGTAAACAAATTTGTGGCCACTGTAACAACTCTTTAAAGTCAAAGGCAACGGGAATTGAGTGTTATATCTGTAAGAATAGATTTCATTTGGTCTGTACAGGAGTGAGTAACACTACGGCACTGAGAGCTGGTCACTTGCTCTAGGTGTGTAAAAATGACCTGCCAGCTTGGAATATCCAAAAAAAACTTCTAGATAACATGACGCATGAACGTAAAATATCGTTCATTGGAAGCCTACCAGCCATCCAGAAGGAGTGGGAAAGTAACAACAATAATTCTAATATACCAGGGGCAGAGGCTATAGTCAGGTGATGAAACTGAGGCTGAAACTCAGGAAGGTATAAACCTTGACTCAGTAGGCCCGGATGGAGATGACAGTAAACTAGAAAGTGTAACAGAAAGCACTGACAGCTCGATAGGTACAGAGACTACGACGGGTCCCGATAGAGCGAGTCAGAACAGAAGGACAGACTTATGCAAATTTTATGCAAAGGGCATATGCAGACATAGATATGCTGGTAATAAGAAAGGATTAGAATGCAGTTACCAACATCCCAAATTTTTTTTAAATATGCTTAGGAAAGGACAGTTTCGATTTGGATCAATATGTAGTTTTTTCCATCCTGACATGTGCCAAACCTCACTGGAGGACAGAAAATGCTATGACCTCAGCTGCCCACACTTTCACGTGAAAGGCACGGAACGCTACATAAAGAGTGGCAAGCAGGATAATGAATTTGGAGGAAACTATAAATTTTTTATACCAGACCGAAAGAGAATTCAAAAGGAGGAGCATGGAGAGTGTATGGAACTGGATGCCAGATCCACTTGCATTCCAGAATTACAGATACAATTACACACCGAAAGTGAACTACAACTACGACAGGCAACTGCCCTACAACAATCAGCACTGGTCAGAACAAACTCACTATGTCCACGCATAATGGGCTTGCCGAAAAAGTCTTCCAGTCAAACCTGTCACTAATAGAGTAACCTCATTCATCTTTGCCAACATACAAGGACTGAAAACAAGAACAAACAACAAAGTACAGTTCATAAATGGCCTCCTCACGGAGTCAAATGCAGTATTTGGAGCTTTCACAGAAACCCATGCAAGGGAATTCTTAGACAGTGAGATCTGGATTCCAGGATATAACCTATACAGGTGTAATAGGAAAATTAGGTCACATGGAGGAGTGGGTCTGTATATTAGGGAAGACCTTGTATGCTCAGAGCTCCTTAACGTTTCAAATGAGGTGGTAGAGGTACTGGGATTAAAAATAGAGAAAATAAATATAGTGATTATTCTAATATACAAACCGCCAGATGAAACGGCTGAGGAATTCACAGAGCAGATAAACAAAATAGAGAATAGCCTTGATAATTTGGAGAACCCAATACCTGATATTATCTTCCAAGGTGACTTCAACTTGCCTAGTCTCAGGTGGAGAATAGCAAACAATAATATTATACCAGGAAATCTATCAGGACCTAACCAACCACAGATTAGAGAACTACTTAGATTCTGTGACAAATTTTCACTCAATCAGCAGATATCGGAGCCAACGAGAAATGAAAATATTCTAGATCTGGTCTTTACGAACAATGAAGACATTATCAGAGACATTACGATATCAGATACCACATACTCAGATCACAAGCTCATTGAAGTGCAAACGACCATCAATACTCAGAATAGACCTAAAACGTTGATAAAGCGAGAGGGGCTATTAAGTAAATTCAATTTTAATAGTAAAAGGATAGACTGGGAGATAATAAACAGGGAACTTACAAACATTCCATGGGAAACTGTTCTAAGTAATGCAAGTCCCACAGAAGGAATAGAAAAACTGACTTCGGAAGCGTATCAAGTCTGTCTGAAACATGTTCCTTTGAGGAACGCCAGAAAGAGATCCAACATAGAAAGAGAACGCAGACGACACTATAAACGCAGGAGAAAAATAACGGAACTGCTTATGCAGACACGAATTTCCCGTCAAAGAAGGAATAATTTAAATAAGGAGATTAAAGAAATCGAGCGGAAATTGAAACACTCATATGAAACTGAAGAAAGGCAGTTAGAACAGAAAGCAATTCAGGAAATAAAGAAAAATCCAAAATATTTCTTCACATAAGCGAAATCAAAAGCAAAAACCACTGCCAGTATTGGACCTATTCGTACAAGTGAAGGTTCATATACGGAGGATGACAAAGAAATTAGTGAAATCCTAAAAAAGCAGTATGAGGACATGTTTAGCACTCCAATAAACAACATGAGAGTGGAAGATCCAGACAATTTCTTTATGCGGGATATTCAAACCCCTGTAAATATAACTGATATCAACACGAGCGCACTAAATTTTGAAAGAGAAATTGAAAACATGCCTATGCACTCGGCCCCAGGTCCAGACTCATGGAATTCAATATTTATAAAGAAATGCAAAGTGCCGGTAGCACAGGCATTCAGTATAGTGTGGAGGAAGAGCTTGGACACGGGGGAGATACCAGATGCACTTAAAGTAGCAGACATAGCGCCTCTACACAAGGGAGGGAGCAAAGCATTGGCAAAGAACTATAGACCAGTTGCACTAACATCGCACATCATAAAAGTATTTGAGAGAGTGACTAGGAGTCAGGTCACCAATTTCATGGAGACCAATGACCTTCACAGCCCAGGCCAACATGGATTTCGAGCGGGAAGATCGTGCCTCTCACAGTTACTTGAGAACTACGACCAAGTCACTGAAGCATTAGAAGAAAAACAGAATGCTGATGTGATATACACGGACTTCGCAAAGGCTTTCGATAAATGTGACCATGGCGTGATAGCACACAAAATGAAGTCAATGGGAATAACCGGTAAAGTAGGACGCTGGATACTCGGTTTTCTGTCAAACAGGACTCAGCGAGTAACGGTCAACCATATAAAATCTAGTCCAAGTGCAGTTAAAAGCTCTGTACCTCAGGGTACAGTCCTTGCACCGCTGCTTTTCCTTATTCTCATATCAGATATAGACAAAAATACAAGTCACAGCTTCGTATCATCCTTTGCAGATGACACGAAAATCAGTATGAAAATTATCTCGGCTGAAGACATTGAAAAACTTCAAGCTGATATTAATAAAGTTTTCGACTGGGCATCAGAAAATAACATGATGTTTAACAGTGATAAATTCCAGGTACTCAGGTTAAAAATGAGGACCTTAAACATAATACAGAGTACAAAACACAATCAAATGTACCAATAGTAGGAAAACAGCATGTAAAGGATCTGGGAATAATAATGTCTGACGACCTAACGTTTAAGGAGCATAACCAAGCAAATATTGCGACAGCCAGAAAAATGATAGGATGGATTACGAGAACTTTCAAATCCAGGGATCCCATCACAATGGTTGTACTCTTCAAGTCACTTGTGTTGTCCCGTCTTGAGTACTGCTCAGTACTCACTTCCCCCTTCAGAGCAGGAGAGATTGCTGAAATAGAGAGAATAGAGAGAACATATACAGCACGCATAGACGCGATAAAGCACCTAAATTATTGGGATCGTCTCAAAGCCCTCCAAATGTACTCACTAGAAAGAAGACGAGAGAGATATCAAATAATATACACCTAGAAGATACTAGAGGGCTAAGTACCAAATCTACACAGTAAAATAACAACGTACTGGAGTGAACGATATGGAAGAAAATGCAGAATAGAACCAGTGAAGAGCAGAGGTGCCGTAGGCACAATCTGAGAACACTCTATAAACATCAGAGGTCCCCGGTTGGTCAACACCCTCCCAGCAAGCATAAGAAATATTGCTGGAACAACCGTGTACATTTTCAAGAGGAAACTAGATTTTTTCCTCCAAGGAGTGCCGGATCAACCGGGCTGTGGTGGGTATGTGGCCCGTCGGGCCGCTCCAAGCAACAGCCTAGTGGACCAAACTCTCACAAGTCAAGCCTGGCCTCGGGCCGGGCTTGGGGAGTAGAAGAACTCCCAGAACCCCATCAACCAGGTATCAACCAGGTAAAAAACTAAGTGGGTCCTTGACCCCGTATTTGTTAAAGAACATGAACGAGTAAAGCAGCTTGGAGATACATATAAACGAACCAAAGCACTAGGTGACTTGCGTGCATTTCTTGTCGCAGAGGTGAGATACATGAGCAACGTTATACGTAATAAACATTGGGAAGTGTTCCTACAAAGTATAAATAAGCAAACAACACTTGCGGAAGTTTGGGAAATAAACGAAAAATCTCTAGAAGCAACCCAACCAAACTTCACCACAACCTACTAGAACAAGCAAACATTCTCTTTGATCAATGGGCACTAACATCAAGCTACAACTCACTCCCAATTAACATACAGGGCAAACTTAATGACACACACCGCAACAGACAACGAACCATCAATCTTGCCTGCACAGTTATCGACGTGTGGGACCTTAATGATGAAACTGAGCGGGAATTCAATCATGCACTTAAGATGGGTAAATCAACTCTCCCTGGAGAGGACGGTATTACTTACAGTTTACTGAGATTAGTCTCACATGTACCAGGTAATCCTCTTTTAGTGTTATACAGAATGAGGTTAAGTGAAGGAGTATTGCCTGATGCTTGGACAAAGAGTGTCATTGTTCCTATCCCCAAACAACACTCAGATAATTATAGGCCCATATATCTAACATCGTGTGTTTGTAAAGTGCTGGAACGCATTGTCCTTAACCGACTCATGTATCGTATACAGGGGGCATCTGTCATCCAAACTGTTTGGATTTATGCCTAGGCTCAGTACACAACACTGTTTTGCTGAATACTTCGCTCACATTGAAGCTTCCCCTCAAGCAGTTTTCCTCGACCTAGCAGCAGCTTTTGATACAGCAAATAGGGAAAACACACTAGAACAGCTTGCTGAGCTAGGAATACAAGGAAAATTACTGAAATGGATAAATGGCTATTTTTCTAATCGAGCAGCATATGTTTTGTTTAATGGTGTTAAAAGCACAGAAAGCAAACACTTTGAACTGGGAACTCCACAAGGAGGGTTCCCCTAATAATGAAGACACGGTCATTTGTTATGCTGATGATATATGTTTACAGGCTGCCTCCGAGCCTAGAATGCAAGTTTTGCTCGATGCTTTTGCTAATAGAGCTGAGGAATGGGGACTCCTTTTCTCTGTTCAGAAAACGCGCGACCTCATTCAGTGTGGTATTCCACCACCCAATTATCATATAGATGGGCGAACACTTGAGAACTGCGAGTCTTACAGATATCTTAGTGTCCCTACTAACGACCCTAGGTACCTTTCCTCTCTCAAGATTAGACTCTGGGAGAGATTAAAGTCCTTGCGGGACCTTTATGGTATCAATCATAGAATTAACGTAAGATTTGCTAGAATGTTTTATGTATCATTTATACACTCTGTGATTGAAAACGCTCTACATCTCACCCTGTATACAGACAAAGAGCTGAAATCTCTTAAAACCTTGCAAAATGAAACTATGCATCTCATCCTTGGGGCTCTAATGTCCACGACAATAATTAATATGAGAGCATAGTTAAAATTACCTAACATAATTGAGAGAATTTTGTCTATTAGTACAGTTTTCGGCGTGAAGGCATTGAGTAGATCTCTGCAACAAATGAAGTTTCAAGCCAAACTTTCTAATATACTACACTCACCTGAGGTCTATAGAATAAGAGCAAGATCTGATTATGCATTTTGGCTCCACAAAGTAGCCAACTCCTTCAAAATATTAAATATGTTCCCGACTCAATTAATGATTAATGAACCAATTACTCCATGTGAAAACTGGGATCTATCAGTTGATTTTGTAAATGCACCCAAGAAAGATAGTGTACTCGCTACATATTTTAAACAGTTAACACTGTTTTAATAATTTATTAAAGCTGTGTTAACTGTTTTACCCTGAGAACTGAGAGTTCTCAGGGTATGGGTAACGATGTGAATCAGTGCTATACCGACGGTTCTATAGAAAAAGGTGGACAATGTACTGAATGCGCATGTAATATATTTGAACAATCTTCTCTCGTAAATACAGCAATGAAGCGCGTCAATGATTGGGCAAGTACAACTCAAACCGAACTTGCAGGCATATACCTTGCCACTGAATTTTTAAAAGTCAAAGGCAGTGGACATATATACTGTGACTCGCAGCGTGCACTCTTGGCATTGAACGCACATAGTAGAATGAATGTTTTAGCTGCTAAAGAAATCAGATTCGAAATTAAATTCCTATGGATACCATCACATGTTGGCATCTCAAAGCATGACACTGTTGATATGCTTGCAATGACAGCCTGTAGAAAACCAGTGGTAGAAATTCATATGGGTGTTTCATTAACAGTGACAAAGAGAATACTTAAACAAGAATCTAATGAAAATCTCACTGACCTAACAAATTCACAAAGACCTTAAATTTCTAGCATTAAATATTATGAGAGATATCGTGAAGAGACGTTCACATATGGGTCTAATAGAGCAAGAACTCGGCAATGTTATGTTATAGTGGCCAGAATACGCCTGGGATATAGACGTATCTGGCAGCTTTCTCAAATCCCAAATGTCGAGTACACAATGTGTCAACTTTGTGAAAGAAAAATCATGCACTCTCGTGAACATTATATTGTAGAATGTCCCATATTGACTGACTTTCGCCCTCCTGGGCTGAGGTGTGCTAAACTCTGTAACTTCTGTATGAATACTGGAACACTTGATAATATATTGGATTTGTACCTTAAGACTGACCATGTAATGTATCAACTATACAATGTATGTATTTGATGTAACTATATAACCTGAGCTTATAAAAGCAACTTAATCACCTTCAGTGGTTAAGTGCTTAATTGTACACTAGTTTTCTATCAGCTATCTCACCCTGTCTGAGTAAAAGAGACAATGTATCTGTATGTATGTAGGTGTGTGTATATATGTATGTATATATATATATATATATATATATATATATATATATATATATATATATATATATATATATATATATATATATATATATATATATGTATATATGGATGTATGTGTGTGTATGTATATGTATGTATGTGTATAAAGTATGTGTGGAAGCTGATCAGAATTACATTTCACCTTTGTTAATGCCCATTAATAACACTATGTAAAAGACACGTTGAACATTTTATGTAGGGCCGACGTAAATCTGCGTATCTATGTATTTACGTATGTAGGTTAGATTAGCATTTTAAAAGCACTGCTAGCACCTTCTGTGGTTGATTGTTTAATAAATCCCTGAACTATATGTTTAACAAATCTCTACCCCTGTCCATAGTGGACAGAAGAAAATCTATTTATACTTGCAAGCATTGTAAACGTGTGGCCACGTCTGTGGTAGAAAATAAAAGTAATAATAATAAAACTAATAATACCACCATTACTGCTGCAAGAGGAGAGACAGCTAATCTCCGTCAGTAGTCATGTCACACCAGGCGTCCCTCCCTGTGGGAGAGATTACTCACCTCCGTCAGTAGTCATGTCACACCAGGCAGACACCAGCCGTCCCTCCCTGTGGGAGAGATTACTCACCTCTGTCAGTAGTCATGTCACACCAGGCAGACACTGGCCGTCCCTCCCTGTGGGAGAGATTACTCACCTCCGTCAGTAGGCATGTCACACCAGGCAGACACCAGCCGTCCCTCCCTGTGGGAGAGATTACTCACCTCCGTCAGTAGTCATGTCACACCAGGCAGACACCGGCCGTCCCTCCCTGTGGGAGAGATTACTCACCTCCGTCAGTAGTCATGTCACACCAGGCAGACACCAGCCGTCCCTCCCTGTGGGAGAGATTACTCACCTCCGTCAGTAGTCATGTCACACCAGGCAGACACTGGCCGTCCCTCCCTGTGGGAGAGATTACTCACCTCCGTCAGTAGTCATGTCACACCAGGCAGACACCAGCCGTCCCTCCCTGTGGGAGAGATTACTCACCTCCGTCAGTAGTTATGTCACACCAGGCAGACACTGGCCGTCCCTCCCTGTGGGAGAGATTACTCACCTCCGTCAGTAGTCATGTCACACCAGGCAGACACCGGCCGTCCCTCCCTGTGGGAGAGATTACTCACCTCCGTCAGTAGTTATGTCACACCAGGCAGACACCGGCCGTCCCTCCCTGTGGGAGAGATTACTCACCTCCGTCAGTAGTCATGTCACACCAGGCAGACACCGGCCGTCCCTCCCTGTGGGAGAGATCACAACTCATAAAACACCTCAACATCTCACCAGGTGAAGGGCCTGGACATCACCCACATATTGTGGATGTTGTCCAGCAGCTATATAAAACTCTCCAGAACCAAGCATGTTTATCATTACTGTGGAGATTAAGCTCACATCACGGATAAAGTCCTCTTGGTTGAGTCCAGGCCCCACACACCATTTTGTATGACTCATGTTGAATCACAAAAACTGAGTCACTTGTTTTGAGTCACTCATCCTGAGGCACTCATACTGAATCTCACTGACTCACTTATACAGTCATTTTTATTGAGTCACTTATAATAAGTCACTCACACAGATTCATTTATACTAAATCATACAAAGTCACTCCTGCATAGTTGCTCGTACTGAGTCACTCTCATGGAATCACTCACTCTCAGTAACTCACTTTGAACCACTTGAATTTAGTCAATCTTACTGAGCAACTCCCATTGATTCATTAATACTGCATTAATACGGCTTCAGCGGGTTGGTGATTCTTTGGGTTTATATCCCGCTAAACACACGACGAAACTACGACGTTGCTGCCACGTTGTAACAAATTGTAACACCTTCTAACAAGTTGTAACACCTTCTAACAAGTTGTAACACCTTCTAATAAGTGTAACACCTTCTAACAAGTTATAACACCATCTAACAAGTTGTAACACCATCTAACATGTTGTAACACCTTCTGACAAGTTGTAACAACTGTCTTGCAGATTGTAACAACTTTCGAACACGCCATAACAACTTTATAACAAGATGTAACAACTTTGTAACGAGGTACTGTGACGGAGTTCCCCCCCTTGTAATTCTCCCACGCCTGCAGTAAGAGTCATGTCTGCTTTTCCCAAGCGTTCTCTACGTTGCAGGCTACAATTTGATATATGGGAGAGAGTGAAGTGTTCTCGGAGAGCCGAGAAATTTGTGAAATAGTAATATTTTGGCCTGTGGTTTAGGCCCTTTAGGGAGCCAAGATGGCGCTGGCCTCCCTGATCTCCCGCCAAAACCGTGTGACGTCAGTGGCACCGGATTGGTCACCGACAGCAATGTGGCACCGGGAGCCAATGAAAACTTCCCATAGCGAAAGTGACGTCACGAAGGAAGGGGGTCCAGCCCGCGCTCCGAGCTGGCGCCAGCAGTCAGACACGACACGTCATAGAGGTCGGACGTGCGACGAGTGGTCCTGTCAGTCGGACAGTTGTTTCCCGCTCCCGTGGATTTACGCGTCACCTGAAGTCCGCCAGTACTCTGAGAAGTCTTCCCTAGTTCATGTGTTGAACCAGAAGAGGGAATTGACGGTTATTTGAGCAACAAGTGCTCCAGTCAGGTACTGTACCCGTAGCAGTGAAGCCGTGCAGTGACGTATGTGGCGTCTATGGCAATTCACCAGTTCGTGACAGCGTAGTGGCAGACAGAGCCACTGGGTAGCTGAGGAAGAGTGGACTATTTGGGGAAACCGGACGACTGTAGCTGAGACGTAGGCGACAGCCGTTGCTGGGAGAAGACGACGGCCAGGAGACCGACTCCAACCTTCGAGAAGTCAGGAAGGAGGACGGACCTGCAGTGAGGAGGCACGGAGACGACGCGCTAAACGGTGGGACGACGAGAGGCTCTGGTAGGACACGACGACATGTAGTGTGGGGCGTTCCCGACACGAGGACCAGGAGCTACATCTCGACTCTCATCGGAGGATAGGGTGAAGTAGGTGTTTCTAGTTCCCTCCCCATTCCCCTTTAGTTAGCTATATTATTCGGCTATATTTTCTAGCCTGAGGATTTTATATGTCGTGAGCAAGTCTCACCCATGTCACGATAAAGCACCAGTGTGCTAGACAGTACTATCAAGAGTACTTGAAATATTCATGTTGATTATTGGTGTGTACAGGCACCAGGAACAAGTGATAAATTTACTGTGTTGTGTATATCTTTCTATAGATTTTGATATGAACATATAGTGGTAAATTATATATAATATTATGCCAGTATTTGAAAGTTAGGCTGTGCGCCCAGAAATCATTTATTTTCCATGTATTGATATTTGATGTGACTACATTATATATGCTATGTTCATGCAGTGATAAGTCGTTCGTGAGTACAGCGAATTATTGAGTTATTGCCCACGAGAGAAAGTACTGAAAACTCCAGTGTTAATATTTCATAATATATTGTTGGATGAATAACAGTGTAAGACCATTACAGTGAGTCATTATAGCATTAATTGTAGAAAAGACTGTTTGAGCCTGAATACAGTGTAACCAAGTGATACGTGCTATTGTAGCCAATATCGTGTGTGCGAGTTCATAGTAATATTGGAGAACTTAAGGAAACAGCGGGCGTGAATCTGAAAACAAGCAAAGAGCTTCCACGCGCGGGCCAGCGATCAGCTGTTCTTGACACTTGATGAGGAGGGGAGGTGTTGCCCCCATAGTGATCGCATAGTATCCGTGGGAACTTCCGACCGCGTCGGGATCAGTTGATTTATTTGTTGTTGTTTGGCCTTTGTGACATCTTTCATACATTTTAAGTAAAATACAAAATTACCTTCGTGTTTTTATCATTCCCTCCATTGATCTTGTGGCTACATTATACTGAAAGCATTGAGTGATAACAATAAGTACCTGCCTGATTCCGGATCTTTTGAGTGTGACCTTGCCAAGGCTACCACTCATTCCACCAGTCCACTGATGGTGTTGCTGGCCACCTAAAACACCAGTTGGCGACCTTGTGGTTAACCGTAGAGCCCGATTGTTGGGGAGGGCACACGACAGTCAAGTGAACGAGTCGTGTTCTCACTCTTTCTTAATAAGAAGCCGTTAAGATCGACTGGGAGACTCTCCTGGCGTTCAGTGGCTCCGTGAGGATCGAGTGAAGACCCGCAGGGCTACGGTGAGTGACCTTGAGCATAACTACTGCTCACCCCAGAGTAAGGGTAGAGAATAATAGAGAGGTGAAACCCCAACAGTACCAATAGGGACCGTTACACTGTGTGTTTGCAGAGTGACGGATTTTGACTTCAAGGTTCTTATCTTCAACAATCTGATGCAAGGTAATGTTAATAATTTGGTAGTTGTGGCGTGGGTTGTTATACCCTACAAGCAAGGTCTTGCATTTGTTACATTAAAAACATTTGCCAGCCTTCTGAAAATTTGTGGAGCTTCTATGATTCTCTTTCTAAGTCCTTGATATCATTTTCACTTGCCACTTCACCATAAATTTTTGTGTCGTCTGCAAAATTTATGATGTGGTTTGTAATATTCTCATCTCTCATTAATTAATGTATACCTTAAAAAGGGTTGGGCCGAAAATGGATCCCTGTGGTACCCAACTCACCACATTTCCCAAGTCAGATTTCTTTCGGTTTAGCACGGCCTTTTATTTTATTTGTTTTAATCATTGCTTTATTTATTCTAGTGTTATATCATTTATTTCATATTCCTGTAATTTCCTTACTAGTCTTTCATATGGTAGCTTTCAATAAAAGCATTATCAAAGTCCATATATACTTCACCTGCTGGAAATCCTTTGTCTGAGTAGCTCGTTACCGTTTCCAAAAAAAATATCTATATTTTAACAAACCGAAGTTGCGTTGATTTTACAAGATTGCTCACTGTGAGATGGTGGATGATTTTATCACTTAGAAGTCTTCTCATGAGCTTGCTGATGTGTGATATCAAGCAAATCGGACCGTAGTTTTCTACTGAGCTTTCTGCCTTTTTTGGAAATATGGGTGACAACGGCGGGTAGAAATAGCCCAAGCTACTCTATCCTTTTTAGGTAGAGTAGCTTATCATATTTCCTCAATAAACGTACTTGAACTTGAACGGGTGACATTTTCATATTTCTAATCTATGGACACTATCCCGTGGTCCAGAGATTTTCTGAAAAGGAATTTCAGTGGTAGGTATTGTTTCTCTGCCAGTTCCTTTACTGCTCTGGATTTAATTCCGTCCACACCTGGGGTGTTTGAGTCTTTTAGTTTGTCAGTGATCTTCCTGGTAATGTCACACGTTATGGGTATATCACTTATTGAATTCTCTTCACCTCCTTCAAACATTCCTGTGGGTAATGGGATGCCATCTAATCTTGCAAGTGAAACACCAATGTAAAGTATTCCTTCGGGTGCTTGCTGCCCTTTTATCGTCCATTATAATTTGGTTAGTCTCATCTTTCCAGGGTCCTACCGAGACTTTTGTTTAGTTTTACTTTTTATATAGGCATAGAACGACATTGGATATTTCTCTATGTTTTGAGCCAGTTGATTTTCGTAGTTTCTTTTGACTGATCTGATTTCCTGGGTGGCTGAGTTTAATGCCTTTTTATATATCTCATAATCAATGATGTTCATCATGGATTTATACCTCCTACAGAGGGCGTTTATATAAAATAATTGTATCATTTTATAGCTCTACTTTTATTCGGTGTTAGCTTACTGTCCTTATGTTTAAGTATGTGTAACTGAGTAATTAAGCATGTGTAGCTGAGTAATTATGCATGGGTAATTGAGTAACTAGCACCCCGCACTCCCAACTCCGGGGTGGAGGGACGTCAACTCCGGGGTTGAAGGACGTCAAGGACGTCAACTCCGGGGTTGAGGGACGTCAACTCCAGGGTGGAGGGACGTCAACTCAGGGGTGGAGGGACGCCTTTCTTTACATTCAGTTTTTTCCCCAGAACTGTACCCTTCGAGGCTCTGACAAATAGTTCCACTTAGTTTGCTATCATGAGAGCTTGTGAGATGCTGACGGTCTTCATCAAACAGACGAATGTTTAGTGAATAATGAAGTGCATAAACTGTGAGCGGAGAAGCTGTAACAGAGCCATTGGTTGATTAAGAAGAATAGCAAGAACGCCTGCAGACACTAAGATCACTATGGGTTCATCAAATGAAAATACTTTCCTAGATAAAGAGAAGAGTTAAACGAATATAGCATAATTAGACTTTGTGTACGCGGATTCCTTTACATTTTATCAGAGCGGTTTTGACTTTTAATATATTGATTGTTAGTATAATGATCAATCGATTTTATGTCATTACCATTTTTCCCATACAATGATTGTCGGTAATTTATGCGGGGCTTATCCCAAAACTCATGTACGTTAAATTTGATATTTTTTTTATTTACGTATAGTAATGATTTGATATGATTTAATATAAATAATTAAGTATCAATATTAGTTTAATAATTATTTCAGTGAATTAGGATAACTAATTATATTGTAACTGATGTCATTTAGCCACGTCGATCTATGAAAATTAGATTGAGAAAAGCAGTGTTTGCCCCCTTAACGAGCCAGTGTCCTGCTGCATTGGAACCCAATTTATAGAATTAGTTAAAATTTTGGCCTTACTATGGGTATGGAGGAAGCAGAATACACAACGCCTTAAGCTAAACTACAGCTTGTCACCTCAGGAGTTTAGGATACGACTGAGGTGACTAAATCCAGCAAAGGAATAAATAAATTATTATTTGCCAATCTATGCTTAATTGATTCATGTTTGAGTTAACAATCATATTTAATTTAACTATTAAGTATTGTTACAAGGTCTAGCACCACAGTGAAAGTTCTCTAGTCCTTTGTTTCTCCCCTGTTGATGAAAATTAGATGTCTTGTTCATTGTAACTGACCTATAGCTTGCTCTATTATATGGATTTGGCAAACTAGGATAAGTGTATAATGGATTTACACAATGTCCCACAAGTGTCTGGTCCATCTGAACTTTCCACACGTGTCTGGTCCTCCTGAACCTCCCACATGTGTCTGGTCCTTCTGAACCTCCCACACGTGTCTGGTCCTTCTGAACCTCCCACACGTGTCTGGTCCTTCTGAACCTCCCACATGTGTCTGGTCCTTCTGAACCTCCCACACGTGTCTGGTCCTTCTGAACCTCCCACACGTGTCTGGTCCTTCTGAACCTCCCACACGTGTCTGGTCCTTCTGAACCTCCCACACGTGTCTGGTCCTTCTGAACCTCCCACATGTGTCTGGTCCTTCTGAACCTCCCACATGTGTCTGGTCCTTCTGAACCTCCCACATGTGTCTGGTCCTTCTGAACCTCCCACATGTGTCTGGTCCTTCTGAACCTCCCACACGTGTCTGGTCCTTCTGAACCACCCACACGTGTCTGGTCCTTCTGAACCTCCCACACGTGTCTGGTCCTTCTGAACCTCCTACACGTGTCTGGTCCTCCTGAACCTCCCACATGTGTCTGGTCCTTCTGAACCTCCCACGCGTGTCTGGTCCTTCTGAACCGGAAGAATCGGACCAATTGTCTAGTCCTTTCATATAATGTTTTCATATGAGTTATTCATTATGATTCCATCAAAATGAGTTACTCTTATATTTTCACTCATATCAAGTCACTCATACTAAGTGACTAACATTACATAATTCATAGTGAGTAACTCATAGTGAGGTACTCGCACAGAGTCACTCATATTGATTTATTCATACTAAATCACTCAAAATTAGTACTTCACAATAAACCTATCATTTTGATTTACTCTTACTGAATAATTCAGGCACAGTCACCCATACTGACTCATGCTAAGTCACACACTACTGGTCAATTAAACTGAGGCAACCCTACTACGTCACTCATACTTTATCACTCATACGGAGTCCTAATACTGTGTCACTTACAAGAAGTAAGTCACTCATACTTTTAATAAAACACAACTGGAAAAAGAAGGCAGGGTGGACTTTATTTTCTTTAATTATCACAAAGACTTAATACTGTTCCTTATGAAAGACTGGTGGAGGAGCAAGCAGGTATAGCTGGGAACACACTCAACTTTTCCTCATGAAAGACTGGTGGAGGAGCAAGCAGGTATAGCTGGGAACACACTCAACTGTTCCTCATGAAAGACTGGTGGAGAAGGTGGAGGAGCAAGCAGGTATAGCTGGGAACACACTCAACTGTTCCTCTTGAAAGTCTGGCGGAGGAGTAAACAGGTATAGCTGGAAACACACACTCAACTGTTTCTCCCGAAAGACTGGTGGAGAAGGTGGAGGAGCAAGCAGGTATAGCTGGGAACACACTCAACTGTTCCTCTTGAAAGTCTGGTGGAGGAGTAAGCAGGTATAGCTGGAAACACACACTCAACTGTTTCTCATCAAAGACTGGTGGAGAAGGTGGAGGAGCAAGCAGGTATAGCTGGGAACACACTCAACTCTTCCTCATGAAAGACTGGTGGAGGAGCAAGCAGGTATAGCTGGGAACACACTCAACTCTTCCTCATGAAAGACTGGTGGAGGAGCAAGCAGTTATAGCTGGGAACACACTCAACTGTTCCTCATGAAAGACTGGTGTAGGAGCAAGCAGGTATAGCTGGAAACACACTCAACTGTTCATCATAAAAGACTGGTGGGGAAGGTAGAGGAGCAAGCAGGTATAGCTGGGAACACACTCAACTGTTCCTCAGGAAATACTGATGGGGAAGGTGGAGGAACAAGCAGGTATAACTGGGAACGCACTGATCTGGGTAAGTGACGACCTACAGGACAGAAAACAGAGAGCCACAGTGAGAGAAGAGGTATCGTGTGGGAAGAATGAATCAAGAGCAGTATCTCAAGAATCCCCATAGTGAGTCACTCACACTGAGTTACTCATACTGAACCTATCATATTGAGTCACTCATATTTTACCGAGTTACTAATATTTAGTCGAACATGTTGACTTTCTCATATTGAATCCCTTAAAATGAGTTACTCACATAAATCATTCATTATGTTACTCCTACTGCATTACTTATCCTAAGTAACTCAATCTTTGTCACTCAGATAGGCCAATAATACTGAATTACTCATACTGAACCACTCATATTGATAAATTTGCGCAGGGTCAATTATGTCTCTCATAGTCAGTTATTCACACTGAATCATTCATACTGAGTAACTTAAGCTGATTCACACATCAGTGGGTAAATCCGTTAATGTGGTTAATTATAAGTGAGTCAACTCAGATATAATGAATCACTAATACTGGGCACTGATGCTGAGTCACTCACATCCATTAATAATGTGTCATCATATATAGTCACTCATAATGCTTCACTTATAATTATTATTATTAGTTATTAATACTTAGACACTTATACTGAGTCACACATGCAGAGCCACTCTTAATTATGCACTATTACTTAGTAACTCACATCGAATCATTCTTAATGAACCACTAACACCGAGTCACTCAAAGTAAGTCACTCTGAGTTACTTGTAATGGGTCACAAATAGTGAATCCCTCATATTGAGTCTCCATGCTGAGTCACTCATAATTAATTACTCATTCTCAGTTACTTATTATAAGTCAATCATACTGAGTCTAACACTGTCACTCATACTCTATCATTCACACTGGCTACTAATACTGAGTCACTCAAACTGATTCACTTATTCAGAGTCACACATAATGAATAATTCACACTGGTCATTCATATTTAGTCAGCCATAATCACTTATAATGAGGCAATAAAAGTCACTCACAGTCACTCATACTTTGTCAAGTCAAATTTAGTCGCCCATAATGAGTCACTTGTATTCATTCATATACAATTAATCACCTGATACTAATTCATTTATAATAATACTCGTGTACTCAATAATTTATAATAATACTCTTGTACTCAATCATTCATACCAACTCACTTCGAACTAAATCATTCACCCGGAATAAATCATACTGAGTAACTGATTGTGAATCACTCATACTGATTCTGCTTCCGAGTCTCTCATACAAAGACAATGGTACTTAGTCACCCATCATGAATCAGTTATAGTGAGTAATTAACACTGAGTTCCTCATACTGAGCCATACATGGTAGGTTGTGAGAGATAGATCTCTCAATGCCAAAATTTATTGCTTCAATAATTGCTTGCTTACATCTAACTTCTTTAGTTGATGTCTACTGGTTTGGTAACTTGGATGCCACTGAACTCCTCCGATATAGACAAGTCAAAAGAGGTCAACGATTGTGACCTAAGTCATCTGGTTCAGTTGAAATAGGAGTCACAATACTCATAGTACCAGGGGGAGTTACCCATCTGCCAAGGGGAGAAATGTTTGCAACAATGTAGGTAAAGGGGGGGGGGAGGGGTTGTCCGAGATTCTGTGACGTCATCAGCTGTTGACCAATCACAGCACCTAGATCTTCCCGCCTTTTCTGAGAAACGCATCAGATTTGAAGCGGCATGTCGGCACCTCGTGACATCATGCCTAGTTCCATATTATCTCACCAGAGGATCATACTGTCTCTGAGAGGGATGGCTAAATCTTGTGGTAAGCCTCCAACTGTTTCGGGGGGCAGAGAGCCTATCCTGAACCCCTATTACCATGTTGTAGGAAGAATTCCCCCTTTGCCAGAAGGTACCTCATCCCTGGTCTTGCGGCTGTTGTGACTCCATTGCAACAGATTTCCTTGACACTGATCTAAACTAATAACCTCTTTGAACCTCTCACGTGAAGAGAAACCCATAGGTACTCTACTTAACACACTTTGGTAATAAAATAATAAAACTGTCTTGCAAGCACTTAAGCAAGCAATAAATTTGTGCACCGAGAGATTTTATATATTTCTTTTTATTTTATTTATATATACAAGAGATCTTACATTCTGGTGCAGCCACTAGCATGCATAGCATTTCGGGCAGGTCCTTAATCCTATGTTTCCCGGAATACGACCCACCACATTGTTTAATAAACAGGTACCCATTTTACTGTTGGGTAAACAGAGGCTACAGTTAATTAAGGATTGATGCCAAGTAAATTCCTCTAGGCCAGGATCCGAACCCAGGACAAAGTACTCGCAAAATGCCTGATGAGTGTCTTACCATTTCTCCACGGTGATTGGTAAAAGCAGTCCCAGTGTTAATAAAAGAAGACCCACAGAAAACAAATGTTTCACATAAGTGAAGTGTTCTTAAAAGCAAGCTTTCAGAAAGAAGACTTCACAGAAATTTTGTGGAATGAAAGTCGAGAAGATGATGAAAGTTGAGAACTGACAAAATTATTCAAGAGTACTCTTTTGAGCAACATTAAAGACTTTGCTGACGCAGAGTCATTAATGAGATGGCTAGAAAATGAACTGTGTTGCGAGACATAGCTAGAACAGGGCTGCACACAGCAGGAAGCTGAATGTAAAAACACAAATAATAAAAAAAAGTCCATTTAGGTTACAAGCAATGTTGGACACACATTTAAAGAACTCAAACAGTCCCTACAAGGCTGCAATCAGCCAAAATCTGTATGTATTTAATTTTCAAGGGACAGCTTACATTGAAAGTAAATTGTTAGAAAATTACAGAGGCCAATCATGAACTCAAAGGATCTAATATGAGTTCAGTATGGGCCTCAGTATTACAAATTACAGTATGGGCCTCCATCAATGAAGCATTACAGAGAGACTATACAGAGAGGCAGTTTGAAAATGACATAGCAAATAAAGCCAAGACCCAACCAAAACTGTTATACAGCCACATCAGGAGAAAAGCAACAATGAAAGAACAGGTGATGTAATTGAAAAATTAAGAGAATGGGTACACAGAGAATGACAAAGATGTGTGTGAATAAATCAACAAGAGATTCCAGGTCTTCACAATTAAGCAAGGAGAATTCTCTGAACTAAGAGAGGTGATGATAAACCAAGCAGACTGGGAAGGTTTTGAAATAACCAGAGATGAGGTTAGGAGGTATCTGCTCGATCTAGAGATGACTAAGGCTGTTGCATTTGATGAAATCTCACCAAGAATGCTAAAAGAGGTGGCAGAAGCACTTTGCAAGCCACTATCTGTGGAGTATAAAAAGTCACTGGAAACAGGAGATCTACCAGAAAGTTGGGAAGCAGCTAACATAGACCTAAATATACTAAAAGGGGAGAAGGTGGGAGATCCTAACCTACAGGTCGGTGTCCTTAACTTGTTTATCACACAAGTTGATGAAGAAGATCGTGAGAAAATGGCTGGTAGCACGTTTTCACGAACCCAGGCACGAGCCCAGGCCTCCCTGAACCCAGGGAGGCCTGGGTTCAGGGATGACAATTCATGTCTCACAGGTTTAATAGAATTCTATGACCACCCAACAAACATTAAGCAAGAAAGAAAATGGTGGGAAGACTGCATTTTTTTGGACTGTCAGAAAGCTTTTGACAAAGCCTCCCATAAGAGACTTTTGCATAAGTTGGAGAAACGTGCTGGAGTGGTAAAGTGCTCCAATGAATAAGGGAGTACATAAACAACAGGAAGCAGAAAGTTACTGAGAGGGGTGAAACCTCGGAATGAAGTGATGCTACCAGCAGATTCCCACAGGGTTCTGTGCTCAAATCTATCTTCTTTCTGATATACGTAAATGATCTTTCATTCTCATTCCTCTCAATTTTTCATTCAGACTCATTCCTCTCAATGTTTGAAGATGAAACTAAAATTATGAGAAAATTTAAGACAAATGAGGACAGCAAGAGGCTACAGGATAACCTCAACTGACTGAAGGAATGGTCCAACAAATGGCTACTAGAGTTTACAACCGAGCAAGTGCAAAGTGATGATGAAAAGCATAGGGGGGAAGGAGGCCAGACACAGGGTATCGACTGGGAGTGGAAATCCTTCAGGTGTCAGGAAGATAGAAACATCTGGGGGGTTGATCTTACACCATACCTGTTCACAGAAGCTCACATCAAAAGGATAACATCAGCGGCGTATGCAAGGATTGCGACCATTAAAACAAAACCTTGCCTTCAGAAACTTGAAAAAAGAGTCATTCAGAACCTTGTATGCCTAATATGTCAGACCAATATTGGAATATGTTGCACTAACGTGGAGTCCACATCTAGCCAAACACAAAACGAAGATAGAGAAGGTTCAGAGGTATACCACCTGGCTAGTCCCCGAGCTGAGAGGTATGATCTACAAGTTAAGATTACTGGAACTAAACCTCACGACAAGGGAAGACTGAGGAATTAGGGCAGACATGATCACAACCTAAAAACTTCTCAGAGGAATTGACAGTGTAGATAAAAAAAACTGTTTAGCACGTGTGGGGGGGGGGGTTACATGAACCCAGGGTCGTTAGATAAAACTTTTTTTAGTGTCTGAGTAGTTAACATATTGAATGCATTAGGCAGTGAAGTGGTGAAGGCGGACTCCATACACAGTTTCAAATGTAAATATGATTGGCTCAGGAATCTGTACACCAGTTGATTGACAGTTAAAAGGAGGAACCAAAGAGCCAGAGCTCAACTCCCACAAGCACAACTATGTTATTACAGGACTTAATAGACCTATGGTGTCAAAAACTTTGCTAATTTGTGACTGTAAGTCCGTCTTTGTAACTGTGCAAGAGTTAACCAGTTATTTAACTAATAAAATATCAGACATGATATCCCAACCAACACCATTAGTTTACCTTTAGCTTTTGAGGTACAAGCTAACCTGGCTCAATAACCTCGGAATTGGTTTATTTAATGCTTCATTGTTGGAGTCCCATACTATAATTTGTAATACTGAGGCCCATACTGAACTCATATTAGCTCCTTTCAGTTCATGATTGGCCTCTATAACTTTCTAACAATTTGCTTTCACTGTAAGCTGTCCCTTGAAAATTAAATACATACAGATTTTGGCTGCTTGCAGCCTTGTAGGAAGTATTTGATTTCTTTAAGTGTGTGTACAACATTGCGTGTAACCTAAATGAGCTTAATGTTGCTCAAAAGAGTACTCTTGAAAAACTTTGCCAGTACTCAACTTTCATCATCTTCTCGATTTTCAACCCACAAAATTTCTGTGTAGTCTTCTTTATGCATGCTTGCTTTTAAGAACACTTCACTTATGTTTGATGTACAAGCAAATTTATTAACCACATATTTCAGCAGTATGTCACACAAATTCTGTTTTAAACTTAGATCTGTTTGCAACCAATCATTAAGAATTGCTGCCTGTGAATGCTGTTTAGCACTACAGTTAAAAAGAATCCATAAAGAAGTAGTTACCGATTGTTTGACAACGGCATGGTTAGGTAAATAAAGACCTATCTTTATGTTGTCATTAGGTGCAACCTCTATGAAATTATTTTCTGTATGCTGGGTAATAATCTCATGGCTTAGGCTTTTTCCTAAGTTTAGCAGTTTGTGCTTTAAATTTGTTTAAAACCATATTGTAATAATATGGGCAAGATCTTATGATTGATTTTCCATGGTAATCTGACCCCAATACTGTCCATCATGTTATTCCACAGTGTCAAGTACTATTTGTTGCCCAAGTGTCATCAGGTCTTGGTTGCTCAAGAAGAATTTCAATAATATTTAGGTCCCACAGTTTATGCACTGATTCCAATCCGTCATCAATCATGTAATTGATTTCTAGGGGTGATTGTTCTTGGTCTAGTTATACTACAATTACAGGTTTGGAATGATTGTATTCCACAGGAGTCGTTGCATAAAAAGGCAGTACTGTTTCGTTAACAGGACGTTAAGTTTCCTTCTGCAGACTCTAACAAGTATATTCCTAATGTTTCATGTTTCCTGAAGATAAATTTATGGTAGTAGTCAGCACCTATAAGAATGCCAACATCCGGTATGTGGTCTAAATTTATCTGGGGATCTCCTAAGTTAATCCCTTTTTATTTATAGAATTTCGCTGTGGCTTTGAGTTCGGTCACTTGGCATTGATTCTACAATTATTGCATACACTGGCGTTATATAATTCCCGAGACGAATGAGAAGTCTTACCACCTTGCATTCTTGGTGATCTGTGTTGGTAATCCTGAAATGTTTAGAGTGACCGTTTGTACAGTCTCAGGTTACAGATCATCTGCTACTTTCTTTGTGATAAAAGTTTTGTGGGATCCCTGATCAAATAACCTTCGAGTATAGATTCGGGTTCCTTTTTTATATGCAGTTAGTTTTGCTGTAGGCAAAGTAGCTACTGTTGCAAATTTTACCAATAAGGTATTTACATCATTAAGTTCCTACATAATTTTACTGTTGCTGAGGTTGTTTCCTCTGGATTGGGTTTTGCAGATTGATTAGCTTTGCTACTAGATTCTCCACAGAGAACAGTATGGTGTTGACTCTTCCTGCATTTTTTACAAGTTCTAAGTTCAGTTGCACAAGATGTAGGATCATGCTTTCTCAAGCAGTGTGTACATCTGTTCAATTGTTTCCACTTATTGATTCTGCTAGAATGGTCAGTATATGTAGGGCAGTGATATTTCGAATGATTATCTTCAAAGAACAGACATTTGTGGCAGTTTTTTGCACCCTTTCGCTTTGTCGTCTTGGGTGCTAATGTTACTAAAGGCTTTGATAGACTCCTTGCATAAGTGCATATGCTACTTTGATTCCACTTAGTTGTTGTACTTTGTTGCTGCTTTGGCTTTCTGCCTGTATTTTGGACATTTGTTTGTTTTATCCGAGGAGACTTGTGGTCCCATTTTCTGAAATCTTAATTTGTTTTGTCCTCAGATGGGTGACAACTGTCTCTAAGCTATCATATATATATATATATATATATATATATATATATATATATATATATATATATATATATATATATATATATATATATATATATATATATATATATATTGAAGAGATAATATGTCCTTTCAGTAGTGTGAGCACATCTGAGCTAATATATCTTCAGGTAATTTGCACTGAAAGTTGAGTTTTCAACTCCATTCTGAATATGCTACATTAACCTAAGTGCCAAATGTTTTAATTAAAGATTCTACCCAGAACCTGAATCTTAGTAGGGAATCAGGTTTTTGACTGGGTGGTGGTAGATCAACAAACCTGTAGTAAAATGTTTGCATTTGAGAAATTCTGTATTAGAATAGTTATCTTTCAATAATTGGAATGTAACGTCATAATTGGAGTCTGTTAAGCTTAAATTTGCTATTACAGCTCTCGTTTCCCGTTTAAGCTGGCATTTTAAATAGGAGAACATTTTACTTTTGGTATAGATGCCTATGAATTTAGATGAGTAACGAAAAGCTGCTAGACATCGTCCTAATTTTCCTCGTCTAGCCCAGTAAAGATAAGCAGACTAAGTTTGTGAAGGTAGAGTTGTGATGGCATTACATTTAGTGCATCAGTTGTACATGCGGCAATACTTTTATATTGTGCTGGCATGGATATGATTGGATCTAATTTGGCCTGAGGATTCTCTTCATTTTGGGCCATGTTGTCCATCCATATCTGCATCTGCTGTTTTTGTATCTACTAATGCAATCAAGTACGTCTAGTCTCTATTTGTCTTGACTTGATCAAATTTGTCTGTGGCCAACTTGGCAATAGTCAACTGGTGCTTGTTCAGACAAATCTTTGCATTTCTTGATCTGTCTGGTTAAATAACCTTTCAGAACTGTTAGTTCTCTCTTATGCGCTTCTACAGTACCCATGTTCGATAAATAACTGGCTGTGCTCACACACCTAAAAGTTATTGTCTTAAGACTAAGTGTATATGTTTGTGTGTGATTATTTTGATGATTGATTCAGTTTTGTTAATAGGATCTGATTCTGAAGCTCGTTCCTCTCTTCCTCAACAAAATCTGGGTATAACAACTTATCACAGCCACCATACGTGTAATTTTTTTATTAAAAATGCAAAAAGGCAGTAGTATGCACATGTCATGGAAAATTATTTCTTATTATTATAATATCTTATGGTATGTTACTTTCCCACCTACTTAGGGTCAGAAGCTTAATACTATGATAATATTACTGTAATTCTATTAAATAGGATTAAGAACAAAAAATACAGGATTAAGGTATTTAGTAGGATTAAGTACTACATAGGTTAGGTACATTATGCTTTGAGTGGCTGCTCTTTTGTTTTATGAACATTATAAATAGTAAGTCATGAAATTTATACCCGGTGACATCATGGTTTGTTGTTGTCGGAATAAACATCATGTGGATCACACATTCGTTTTTCTTCCCAACAGTAAAATGGGTACCTGTTTATTAAACAATATGGTGGGTCGTATTCCGGGACACATAGGATTAAGGACCTGCCGAAATGCTTTGCATGCTAGTGGCTGCACCAGAATGTAAGATCTCTTGCATATATATAAATAACATAAAAAGAAATATATAAAATCTCTCGGTGAACAAATTTATTACTTGCTTAAGTGCTTGCAAGACACAACTTTGTTATTTTATTACCAAAGTGCGTTAAGTAGAGTACCCATGGGTTTCTCTTCACGTGAGAGGTTCAAAGAGGTTATCAGTTTAGATCTGTGTCAAGGAAATCTGTTGAAGTGGAGTCACAACAGCCGCAAGACCAGGGATGAAGTACCTTCTAGCAAAGGGGGAATTCTTCCTACAACATTGGTTCAGGATAGGCTCTCTGCCCCCGAAACAGTTGGAGGCTTACCACAAGATTTGGCCATCCCCCTCGGAGAGAGTATGATCCTTTGGTGAGATACCGTGGAAATTGGCAAGATGTCATGAGGTGCCGACATGCCACTTCGAATCTGATGAGTTTCTCAGAAAAGGCGGGAAGATCTAGGTGCTGTGATTGGTCAACAGGTGATGACATCACAGAATCTCGACCCCCCCCATTACCTACCTTGTTGCAAACATTTCTCCCCTTGGCAAAAGGTTAACTCCCCTTGGTACTATGACTATTGTGACTCTATTTCAACTGAACCAGATGACTTAGGACACAATCGTTGATCTTTTTTGACTCGTCTCTATGGGAGGAGTTCAGTGACATCCAAATTACCAAACCGTGGACATTAATTAACGAAGTTAGATGTTGCAAGCAATTATTGAAGCAATAAATTTGGGCTCTGAGAGATCTATTTCTCACAAGTTACCATGTGTGGCTCAGTATGAGGAACTCGGTGTTAATTACTCACTATAACTGATTCATGATGAATGGCTCCGTACCATTGTCTTTGTATGAGAGACTCGGAAGCAGAATCAGTATGAGTGATTCACAATCAGTTACTTAGTATGATTTATTCCGGGTGAATGATTTAGTTTGAGTGAGTTGGTATGAATGATTGAGTACAAAAGTATTATTATAAATGAATTAGTATCAGTGATTAATTGTATATGAATGAATATAAGTGACTCATTATGGGCGACTAAATTTGATTGACAAAGTATGAGTGACTGTGAGTGCTCTTTTATTGCTTCATTATAAGTGATTATGGCTGACTAAATATGAATGACAGTGTGAATGATTAATTATGTTTGACTTTGAATATATGAATCAGTTTGAGTGACTCAGTATTAGTAGCCAGTGTGAATGATAGAGTATGAGTGACAGTGTTAGACTCAGTATGATTGACTTATAATAAGTAACTCAGAATGAGTAATTAATTATGAGTGACTCAGCATGGTGACTCAATATGAGGGATTCACTATTTGTGACCCATTACGAGTAACTCAGAGTGACTCACTTTGAGTGACTCGGTGTTAGTGGTTCATTAAGAATGATTCGATGTGAGTTACTAAGTAATAGTGCATAATTAAGAGTGACTCTGCATGTGTGACTCAGTATAAGTGTCTAAGTATTAATAACTAATAATAATAATTATAAGTGAAGCATTATGAGTGACTATATATGATGACACATTATTAATGGATGTGAGTGACTCAGCATCAGTGCCCAGTATTAGTGATTCATTATATCTGAGTTGACTCACTTATAATTAATCACTATAACTGATTCACCCACTGATGTGTGAATCAGCTTAAGTTACTCAGTATAAATGATTCAGTGTGAATAACTGACTATGAGTGACGTAATAATTGACTCTGCGTAAATTTATCAATATGAGTGGTTCAGTATGAGTAACTCAGTATTATTGGCCTATCTGAGTGACAAAGATTTAGTTACTTAGAATAAGTAATGCAGTAGGAGTAACAGTATGAATGATCTATATGAGTGACTCATTTTAAGGGATTCAATATGAGAAAGTCAACATGTTTGACTAAATATTAGTAACTCGGTATGAGGGGGAACTAATATGAGTGACTCAATATGATTGGTTCATTAGGAGTAACTCTGTGAGTGTCACAGTATTAGTGACTTAGCGTGTGTGATTTAGTAAGAGTAACTCAGTGTGAGTGACTCACTATGAGGATTCTTGAGATACTGCCCTTGTTTCATTCTCCCCACACGATACCTCTTCTCTCACTGTGGCTCTCTGTTTTCTGTCTTGTAGGTCGTCACTTACTAAGATCAGTGCGTTCCCAGCTATGTCTACTTGTTCCTCCACCTTCTCCACCAGTCTTTCATGAGGAACAGTTGAGTGTGTTCCCAGCTTTACCTGCTTGCTTCTCCACCAGTCTTTCATGAGGAACAGTTGAGTGTGTGTTCCCAGCTATACCTGCTTGCTCCTTCACCAGTCTTTCATGAGGAACAGTGTAAATTCTTTGTGGCAATTAAAGAAAATAAAGTCCACCCAGCCTTCTTTTTCCAGTTGTGTTTTATTAAAAGTATGAGTGATTTACTCATTGCAAGTGACACAGTATTAGGACTCAGTATGAGTGATAAATTATGAGTGAGGTAGTAAGGTTGCCTCAGTTTAATTGACTAGTGTGAGTGACTCAGCGTGAGTCAGAATGGGTGACTATGCCTGAATTGTTCAGTATGAGTGAAACAAAATGAAAGGTTTATTATGAGTTTCTAATTTTGAGGGATTTAGTATGAATAAATCAATATGAGTGACTCAGTGCGAGTAACTCACTATGAGTTACACACTAAGAATGATGTAATGTTAGTCACTTAGTATGAGTGACTTGATATGAGTGAAAATATAAGAGTAACTCATTTTGATGGAATCAGTATGAATAACTCATATGAAAACATTATATGAAAGGACTAGACAATTGGTCCGATTCTTCCGGTTCAGAAGGACCAGACACGCGTGGGAGGTTCAGAAGGACCAGACACATGTGGGAGGTTCAGAAGGACCAGACACGTGTGGGAGGTTCAGAAGGACCAGACACATGTGGGAGGTTCAGAAGGACCAGACACGTGTGGGAGGTTCAGAAGGACCAGACACGTGTGGGAGGTTCAGAAGGACCAGACACATGTGGGAGGTTCAGAAGGACCAGACACATGTGGGAGGTTCAGAAGGACCAGACACATGTGGGAGGTTCAGAAGGACCAGACACGTGTGGGAGGTTCAGAAGGACCAGACACATGTGGGAGGTAGGTTCAGAAGGACCAGACACGTGTGGGAGGCTTTCACAGGGAGTCGTTCAGACACGTGTGGGAGGTTCAGAAGGACAGACACGTGTGGGAGGTTCAGAAGGACCAGGACACGTGTGGGAGGTTCAGAAGGATCAGACACATGTGGGAGGTTTCAGAAGGACCAGACACGTGTGGGAGGTTCAGAAGGACCAGACACGTGTGGGAGGTTCAGAAGGACCAGACACGTGTGGGAGGTTCAGGAGGTTCAGACACGTGTGGGAGGTTCAGGAGGACCAGACACATGTGGGAGGTTCAGAAGGACCAGACACATGTGGGAGGTTCAGAAGGACCAGACACGTGTGGGAGGTTCAGGAGGACCAGACACATGTGGGAGGTTCAGAAGGACCAGACACATGTGGGAGGTTCAGAAGGACCAGACACGTGTGGGAGGTTCAGAAGGATCAGACACATGTGGGAGGTTCAGAAGGACCAGACACATGTGGGAGGTTCACAAGGACCAGACACGTGTGGGAGGTTCAGATGGACCAGACACATGTGGGACATTGTGTAACTCCCTTATACACTTATCCTAGTTTACCCAATCCATATAATAGAGCAAGCTATATGTCAGTTACAATGAACAAGACATCTAAGTTTCATCAACAGGGGAGAAACAAAGGACTAGAGAACTTTCACAGTGGTGCTAGACCTTGTAACAATACTTAATAGTTAAATTAAATATGATTGTTAACTCAAACATGAATCAATTAAGCATAGATTGGCAAATAATAATTTATTTATTCCTTTGCTGGATTTAGTCACCTCAGTCGTATCCTAAAGTCCTGAGGTGACAAGCTGTATTTTAGCTTAAGGCGTTGTGTATTCTGCTTCCTCCATACCCATAGAAAGGCCAAAATTTTAACTAATTCTATAAATTGGGTTCCAATGCAGCAGGACACTGGCTCGTTAAGGGGGCAAACACTGCTTTTCTCAATCTAATTTTGATAGATCGACGTGCCTAATGACATCAGTTACAATATAATTAGTTATCCTAATTCACTGAAATAATTATTAAACTAAGATTGATACTTAATTATTTATATTAAATCATATCAAATCATTACTATACGTATATAAAAAAGATATCAAATTTAACGTACATGAGTTTTGGGATAAGCCCCGCATAAATTACCGATAATCATTGTATGGGAAAAATGGTAATGACATAAAATCGATTGATCATTATACTAACAATCAATAAATTAAAAGTCAAAACCTCTCTGATAAAATGTAAAGGAATCCGCGTACACAAAGTCTAATTATGCTATATTCGTTTAACTCTTCTCTTTATCTAGGAAAGTATTTTCATTTGATGAACCCATAGCGATCTTAGTGTCTGCCGGCGTTCTTGCTATTTTTCTTAATCAACCAATGGCTCTGTTACAGTTTCTCCGCTCACAGTTTATGCACTTCATTATTCACTAAACATTCGTCTGTTTGATGAAGACCGTCAGCATCTCACAAGCTCTCATGATAGCAAACTAAGTGGAACTATTTGTCAGAGCCTCGAAGGGTACAGTTCTGGGGAAAAAACTAATTGTAAAGAAAGGCGTCCCTCCACCCTGGAGTTGACGTCCCTCAACCCTGGAGTTGACGTCCCTCAACCCTGGAGTTGACGTCCCTCAACCCCGGAGTTGACGTCCTTCAACCCCGGAGTTGACGTCCCTCCACCCCGGAGTTGGGAGTGCGGGGTGCTAGTTACTCAATTACACATGCATAATTACTCAGCTACACATGCTTAATTACTCAGTTACACATACTTAAACATAAGGACAGTAAGCTAACACCGATTAAAAGTAGAGCTATAAAATGATACAATTATTTTATATAAACGCTCTGTGTAGGAGGTATAAAGCCATGATGAACATCATTGATTATGAGATATATAAAAAGGCGTTAAACCCAGCCACCCAGGAAATCAGATCAGTCAAAAGAAACTACGAAAATCAACTGGCTCAAAACATAGAGAAATATCCAATGTCGTTCTATGCCTATATAAAAAGTAAAACTAAACAAAAGACTTGTTTAGTTTTGTTTAGACTTGCTTGCCCTGGCCCATCTGGCACTCTTCCGGCACAGCTTCCACTATGATTCTTGGCAACACCTTCGTCCTGCACTAGTCAGTATACTCCGACAGGTATGTCGGAGCATACTTCCAACATCATCTCTGCCGACACATAATCCGACTATAGTCTGACAGTACAAGAGGGCATGCCACGCTTTGACAGCAGCCCATACACCTTCATCTTCCTCCTGCCAGCTAACAGTCGATCATTCAAAACCAAGCTTCTCGTAATCAAGCTCTGATTAGCTCTGGTATCCCTTAAGATACCAACTTCTGCCTCAGGCTAGCCTTCAATACTCACCCAACCGTTACCCATGAACGGCCTATATCGCTCGTTCATTAAGTTTACTTTCTGTGGTTTGTCCTGTAATATATTAATACATTTATTATGGGGGTCACACATGGCCAGGGTCACAACTCTCTTGCCCTGTCTACAATCTCGTATAATGTGACCTAATCTGTTACAATTGTAACATCTCATTTGGGAGAAGTCTCTTCTATACGTTCCCGAGTGGCACTGACTGTGCCCACTCGTATTGGAGCTCCTCGGACCAGGCAAACTAACTGTCCTCTTTTGGGTACGACTGGATTCTTGATTTCCTGGTTCACGATTAGTTTCTCGTTTAACTCATTCATCCTCACTTTCCGATGAAGTTCATGACCTACTCTTTTGAGTTTTAGGGAACTTATGTTTATTTGCCCATTTATAAAAAAATTCTCACCCAAGGCTCCACTGGGTTTACCATAACTTCTTCCTCCCCAGACTCCACTGGGTCTGCCATTGTTACGTCTCGTCTCGCTTTTCACCCTAATTTCCCTTAAGCACTTGTACGCCTCTGTAATCATGTCTGCCCTATCTGCGGCATCTCATACATCCTTTACTCCTGCCTCTTGGATCTTGAACGTTGTCTCGGGGTGCATCATTTCTAGGAATTTTTCCATAATTATTAACTGCTTTAGATCAGCATAAGATCCATCTCCGGCAACCACTATCTATCTCTGGAAACTTCTCTCCAGATCCCTTGCCGTCTCAGCAAACGTTCTTGTGGTAGCCTCCACCATTTCTCTGAAGCGTTTCCTATATGCTTCTTTGGTCAACTGGAACGAGCCTAATATGCTGTTCTCTACTGTCACATAATCTTGGCATTCCTCCAATATCAATTGGGTATATGCCTCTTTGGCTGCACCGGTCAACCTTAATTGAAACAATTGGGCCCATTCTTCCTGTGACCACTCTTTGATGTTGGCCACCTTCTCGAAATGTTTGAAGAAGCTCTCTGCCTCCTCAGGCACAAACAGGGGAATGTCCTTTTCACTGACTTTATTATCGTGTGGGTGTGATACTTGGGTGGTGCTCTCTGGTAATCCATGCTCAATCCTTTGCTCTGCCAACGTTTTATTGGCTTCTATCTGTATTTGTTTTGTTTTCTCTTTTTCTTTCTCCACCTCTAGTCTGGTTTTCTCTTTTTCTTTCTCTACCTGCAGTCTGGCTTTCTCTTTTTCTTTTCCTGTTCCAGTTCTCTTATTTTTGTTTTCTCTTTTTCTGCCTCTAGTTTAATTTTCACTACTTCATTTTTCATCTGAAGTTCTAACTTCAACTTTTCCAGTTGGAATTGTCTCTCTTTGTCCTCACACTGCATCTGGAGCTC